>NC_092640.1:12566617-12870077 GCF_039555335.1 Amphiura filiformis | reverse complement strand
CATTTTTATGTAAGTAGTTTAGACAGAGTGCGATTTAAGAAATAAAGGGTAACATACTTTTACACCCAAATAATATGTCAGAGGAAATAAAACCGTATATTATTATTATTGAAACGTTTTTGCTGCCGAGCATGATTACCATGGTGATCGTAAATAGCAAAAATTGAAGGAAACATTATTGAAGATAAATATGAAGGGTAAAATGACAATCCCAACAAATCAATTTTACTGTCAGCCATTCGATCAAAAGAGAAGATATTCTCAGTCTAATCTCAACTGCCACAGAGGTTCAACACAATACTCACATAAACAAGTGATAAAATAGCCAGAAATGTATAATAAACCAACAAAGCATACGTTTTGTCGATATTTTTTTTATCAACTTTGCAATTTGATTATAATTATATTTTACTACTTTCTTGGATTTGATGTCAAAATAGAAACGTTACATCAGGTCAAAATCTCCCTATTCCAGAAAAATACAGCACTAATTTTTTTTTTAAATAAAAAAATATTGTCCTGTTTTTCCAAATGAAACATAACTAAATCCTTTATTTAGTTCTAACTAGAAATAAAAGTCAAATTTGGCCAATTTTTGGAAATAAAGGCCAAAAATTCGCGTTTTTAGGGTGTTTTTCGTATGCTGTGACAATGCATTCTAAATTTTGGATGTTTCATTCTTATAACCAGCTATTTAATTAAAGTATTACAAAAAAAAAAAAAGAAAATTAGAGCAAAATTTCGACATATACTCAAGATTTTGAATGCTTAAGACTTATGCCAAGTCTTTGATTTTTGTGTTTCGATGCCGAAAATGCATGTTTTTGGTTCATTTGTCAAGAAATTGGGAAAATAGTGAACTTTTTCTTTTATCTCCTGATAGGGCTAAGTGATGATTAGGATCTAGCTATGTTTCATTTGGCAGAACTTGATAATATTTTTTTAATCTCAAAAAATTAGTGCTGTATTTTGTTTGGAATATAGGGAGTATAATGCAGCAACGACGTGTTTTGCTGTAATATGTCTGTTTGTTTCACAGTTGTTTGTTAATGCTCTGCGTGTGGTCCTTCGCTTCAAGGGAAAAAATTCCAATTTTTGAAATATTTTCTCAAAATATCAAGAGCTATCTTAAGAACTTCTGAACCAATACTGGTCATGTTTGTACTCATTTATATGCATTTTTCATGCTGATTCCAAATATGGTCAGGAAAATTTACATTTCTGAAATTTTTGAATTTTGAATTTTTTTTTTGAAACATGTCGTCTGCAGTCGACACCTGGGTGCAAAGAGTTAAGCATTGTGCAACCTGACAAAGTCAAACAAGACCCAGGTGTCATTTCCTTAAGCAAATGAATGGATACACAAGATGTCATCTATTCTTGGAATTGTTTAATAAACACAATACTACTGTAAGTCTTTTCAAACTTGAAATATATGCCCAGGGTTTTCTTTCCATTACGCCCATGATATTACATCCTGTTGTATCAATAACACTACCTGCAGAAATAGTCTCAATTATTTGGTCTTGAACTTGCGTGTAAATGGAAAAAACACCCAATGACTTATCTTTCAGTTTTAAGCCCTTATAACAAAAATTATTTGCAAGAACATTGAGAGTACCGACATTCCGCGTGACTGTATCCAGTGCTTATTTCTCCGCTTAACGCCAAAATCAGCCCTGGGAATCAGTCACAGAAAAGTGATTTTTAATCAGAAACAAAGGTATGTGTCATATTCATTTTTATGCCTACGGGGATGTTTCAAAACATGACCATTTGTAACTTTTTGAAAACATTTAAAGGCACTTCTTCCACCATGTCATGTCCACTACAACCTTCGTCTCATAAGAAGTGTATAAACCGGTTACTTGAACCTGTTATCCGAATCGCCATAAATCTTTACCTATTTGCACTTCAAATTGCACTTAGTGATCGCGTAAATGGTGTTACAGAATGCTTATGTGCAAAAGCTTGTCCAAAATTGACAGAATTGCATGTACAGGAATTGTAGGCTACTATAATATAATGTAAACATCTCAAAAAAAGTAACCGACCCCCCTTAAATGGTGATTATTACAAATCTGTAATATGCGTTGGAAGCAAAATTTATTGCTGCACATTTTGACACCTCATTTGTAGCAATTGACTATATATTGACGTCACAGCGTACATTTAAATCAATGTAGCCCAAGATTTGAAAGTTGCAGTAAATTCTATTGATTTTGCATTCAATGTAATGGAAAGAAATCTGTGTAATGATATCTGAGTGTTTTTGTATTATAAAAATTTGTATGTAAGTGCAACTTTCAAATCTGGATCTCACTACATTAAATTGATCGGTGTTTTATTGTTTTCATGGCTATCGTATCAAATGAGGTGTCAAAATGCGCATAAATAAATTCTACTTCCAACGCATTTTACAGATTTGTAATACAATAGCCCCTTTTGAATAATGGCCATTATTTAAGGGGGGTTAGTTACTTTTTTTGAGATATTTATATAGGAAGAATTAATTTGATCAAATTAAAATTAATGTTGATGTAAACTAACTCTGAATAAAGTTCACTTGTGATGTATACTTACTCTGCATACGTTCTGTAGACCAGTAAGCGTAGTTCGTGAATAATCCACACCATCCAAGACAACGCTGACATAAGCTAGCAGTAGACCACTGGCGATGATATTGTTCAGGTTGGGACTTGACATTTTGATTTGCCTGTATGACAAAATCAGAAGCATTAAAGGGCTATGACCACTTGACAGCCACAGCCCCCACTTTATCCTCAATATGGAGATTTGGCATCAGAAGAAAGCTCATATTTTTCATATCCCAGAGAAATTATATGCATGAAATATATTCCATTTATATGCTATGAACGAAAAAGTGATAGCCTCATAATACTACATGTATATATTATTTGCTTCTAATAAAAACTGCTGGTGCAATTTAACACAAAACTTGGGAATCGGACTCTTTTAGTTTTAGTAAAGACCCCAATGTGAGGTGCAAACACAAAATGACAACATCTGACAACCCACCTTTAACAAGTTGCAAAATTACGTTTCAAATCCCTTGCACAATGTGTCATATTTTACCAACGCTTCAGTTGAAAATAGAGCTATAAACTCATTCAGCCATAATTGAAAACCTTACTGCGTCAGTTCACTTTCTGGATTAGAAAGGTGAACTGAGCAAGTCATCTAATATTATGTAACTGGCTTCACAGTTCAGTCACATAATGGAAGTCACCATTTAGGATATCCCATTTGAAATACACACTCCATCTGTGGGAGATTAAAGTCATGTCTTGCATAGGGGGTGTATGGATTGCAATTGGAATACCTCAATTTGAAAAACAGCGCTTTGAAAGATGGCTTCACGGCAAGAAGTAGCTTAATGCCCCACAATGAAGCTTTATTCTATGACCTACCTATGTTTTCGCTTACATACATTGAAGATCAGGAAACACAATGACATGACTATCCCGCATCCAGCTACGGTACACATAACTGTGAACACGGTAGATGAGATTGATTGGAGAAGCTCTATGGTTTGAGTAATATCAGAATCATAAGGCGGTTCACCTCCTGGAAAGGGAACAAGAAACTTTGCTGATATGGTATCAAAATGTAATACAAATCACAGAGAATACAACAATAATGGCTGATGTTCAAAATCCAAGAAGACATTAACGGATAAAAAACAATTATCCAAAGTTAAGGCTTAAATTAAATTGAAATACCAATAGCATAAACAGGGGAGAAAAAAGAAATTAAAAGTTAGCTATAATAATGCAACAATGTATCGAATACTCAGTGGCGCACAGTGTCTTCGACCCTATATCTTCATGGCAGGAATCGCCATGGTAGGTTAAATCCACAGCCACGATTAGCCATTTGGTTCAAACCTTTAAAGCTCTTTTAAACTAATAATTAGTCGAGGGACATAACTAAGGCTACTCACAATAGCCGGGTAATCGATCTTGGTTGTGCGTGATTAAGCTTGTATACCCCATTGAGGTCAATGGTCATCGACTTTTATACTGCCTACAGTGAGTGCAGCTGTACTACACGCTGCACGCTGTAGTCCATAACAGGACCAACGCAATATAAAATGGTCAAATTTTGAGTTCAAAGCGCACGGCCAATTTTCAAAGCGCATTCTAGCGACTATCATATCTGTTCAACACGTATTTCCAAGTTTATGAGACCAAATCTGGTTTCTTGAGAAAAAAATCATGACGGGAGATATTCATCATTTTCTAACCCGGTATCAGAAGATTTTCGTCTGATATCAAAATCGTGCATAGCAATTCACGTGTATCGATCCCGTGTATTCATTTTAGTGTCCCTTCTGCACCAAATAATTATTAGCCAGGCGGTGTCGGTGTGTGGCGGCAAACATAATGTAGGAAAATGGCGGGAAATCCGGGAAGGGGGGGTTCATAAATCAGAAAATTTTGCAGCACTTGCCCAAAATAGTGTGATTTTTGGTAATTTGCTTGTGTGATCTGCATCCATCCATCTAATTTGATCATTTACTTTATTTACATTTAAAGTAAAATGTTGTTACATTTAAAGCTATTTAAAGAATAGGTATTGATGATAATGAAGTTGTAATAGAGGGTTATGTGTAAAAAAAGATTGTGTTGGTATGGAACATGGTGGCATTGTAATATTCATAAAAGAAGGTATTGATTTTAATAAAAATGTAAATGTAAGTGTTGACAATGATCTTGAAATTCTTTTGACTGAAATTAATTTGCCTTGTACCAAAACTATATTGCTTGGTACTGTGTATATAGACAACCTGACTCTAATGTTGAATGTCTAAACAAATTAGATTTGTCTTCAAAATATTGCTGCTAATTATAATGAAATCATTGTTGTCCGTGACTTCAATATTGAAATATTTCAAGGAAAGTTAACAACTTAGGTAAAAATTCTAATTGTACACAGTTGATTAATGAATACAAGGTCTATTTTAGATCTTGCATTTGTATCACATCCTGATATGATCTCTACTCATGGTGTCTATCATCTTGGTCTGAATGTAAAAAGATTACATTTCCTCCTAAAATAACTAAATCACGCTCTTACAAGAATTGTAACCAAATTGATTTTATAAATTCACTTTAAGGGATGTGGTATGAACTTTCGACAGTATTCAAGTTGTGGGAGCACATCAGACATATCGAATCGAATTCTGAATACGAGGAATGTCCTTCTAATTATCAAATAATTTTGATTTTTTTTTCGCGATATAATACAAATTTTATGACAAATGATCAAAATTTGATATGTTAAAAGTTCGTAATTTCCAGTTTACTAATCAACGCTGGAGCAAAAGGGAAAACATGAGCAAATTTTCAGAGTGTTAAGCTGTAAGGTTGTAGCTATCAAAGAAGAGTACTTGCAAACCAGTCAATTCTCAGATGATGGTGGATGCGATATCGCTATTTTGACGTCGCCATTGGATTAACACATAATCATGAAATCTTCACAAACAATTCTAAATTTGTTATGTGGTGTCAAAGCAAAATTATCTTACTCTAAAACCGTTGGGGTTCTGCAAAGTACCCCACTGCAAGTATGTTAATTGTCCATTTATAATCGCTAACCGTGTATTGTGAATGGGGCTGTCAGCCCTGTATCTTCGCCAGCCTCGTACGTCCGTGTTGCGTGTCCTATGCCGCCTGTCAATTCTCGCTATTCGCAATAAGGGCGCCGCCAGCGGTTTGCGATGTAATCGTGAGGTATCATGGGAAAATCGCTCGACATCGACATCAAGTCCGCGCAATACGAATATTACCATGCTATTACATAGGAACACGTGACAATATTTTTTAGTTTGTCAATATAACGGTATTACACGCAAATCGATAGAGAAAAATTAATTGTGCACATTTCAAATCACATTAATAAGTATTATTGAGTATCGATTCGCGTGTAACACCTTTATTTTGACAAACTAAAAAATATTGTCACGTGTTCCTATGTAATAGCATGGTAATATTCGTATTGCGCGGACTTGGATGTCGACCTTTCCCATGATACATCACGATTACATCGCAAACCGCTGGCGACGCCCTTATTGCGAATAGCCCCAGACAAACAAGAATAGCGAGAATTATTTACGTACGCAGGGTGCTACTAATCCAGCCAGAACGAAGAAGATTTGCAGTACGCCAACAGTGCGCGTCTCATCCCAAAAGAGATTTATTTTGGCGTAAAACAACGAGGCGAAGAAATAATGATGTCGGCCGTGTTATATGAGACGATAGATGTACTCCAGTGGCTAAAACCAATACCATTATTCTCTAAATATCAATGCAAATTCATACTCACCATTCCTTTTCCAAATGTCATTCAAAGACAGGAGCCAGTTTATGTGATCTCCAGATTTGTATGTTGCAATTACTTCTTCTTTTCCATCTGATTTGATAATAATCAATAATTAAAAAAACTGAAATTTCGAACTCTACATTGTTATGATATAATTGACATATTAGTATTACGCTTTCTGAAAATTTGAGAAGATGAACTAAATGCATAAGAATATCAGGCTTTGATGAAGAAAGTTAAACAATTACTCAAAGCTTATTACGGAACCTACAACTCGTGACTCACGTCACGGTCTGACGGTTTCTGACCAGTAGCAAGCATCATATTCACCAGTCCATCAACCGAGTGAACAAGGAATAGTGATACATTCCGAAAGCTCTCAGGTAAGCAAAAATAAGCTTTGAGTAATTGTTTAACTTTCTTCATCATGACTCAACCAAAGCAGCTAAGTCTACATCAATATCAGGCTTTGTTTACCTCTGTTCTGTTCCACTAGAAAAAGGCCAATACGATCACCTTCTGTAGAGAAGCTCACCGGTCCCTGAGTTTGTAAGATGCAAATTAGTCAAAATTAGTAATAATTCCCGCATATTACGAACTGATCAAACTATAACAAAAATTATTGATACATTGTCAATTAATATCAATACGTAATCCTGTCATTCCCCGAAATACCAACCCGACCCGACCCGTCCCGAACAATTTGGAACATTCTCATCCCATTCGTAAATACTTTCGTTTATACCGTCAGCACATCTTCTTACCTGTTTGATATTGATAAATTTAATTAAATTTCCGTCTACTTTGTCACGGTGTACACGTGTGCAGATAATTTGGCAGAATGGCGAATATCGATTCGTCTCCTTGTTAAAGTAATGTTACGCATGAATCATGACTTGAATTATCTTGCATTCGATGACAGGGATCAGACGGTGTGGCACTAGAGAGAGAGAGAGAGAGAGAGAGAGGGGAGAGAGAGAGAGAGAGAGAGAGAGAGATAGAGAGAGAGAGAGAGAGACAGACAGACAGACCCCGGAGACAGACAAACAGAGAAAGACGTACAGTCAGTCTAGTCTGAAGTACAAAGTACCGACGCGGACGCAAAAATTGTGCCGACTTTGAAGACACGCATACCTGCAGCAGAGACCATAGACATATCACTTGTTTGTCTGGGGCAGAGACAAAGCACTGCGAGCTGTTTACGCGCTGTATATACGCGCGCGTTGTCACTTTGTACTTCGGAGTGGACAAACTGTAATTAATATGCTTTACCGACACTCCGTAGAAATGAACTCTACCAATGTACTTCTTCATGACCTCAGCCCACACCTCATCTCCATAGACGTATGATTCCAGTCGTTTTGTGAAATTTGACTTGTAGATTTCGTGTAAACCTAATCCCAGCGCCCACATTGCATCATTAGCATTAGCTGCCGGGTCTTGACCATCAACACTTATACCGTGACCAACTATGTCGGCTATCATTTCGCGGAACTCTCCTGGGGTCTGTACAAAAATTAAATAGAGAAACAAAAGTGATGAGTGTATATAAATATATGTGTTTGATAAAAGTTGTTTTTTCCTTATAGATTAACTAAATCAATACTAATTTTCGTAAACTAAATACACCGATGGCTCAGTGCAACAAAGCCGTATCTATATAAATGCAATTGTGCTTATGAATAACATTACCCAGAGGTGCTAATGGAGATAGGGTTTTGTTCTCAATTTAAAAGAGTGTAAAACTCACTCCCAAAAGAGTGATTCACTTATAAAACCACTTTAAAAGAGTAATCAACACTCTAAAAGAGTGAATTTTAACTATTTCAAGGAGTTAAATGAAGGACAACAAAACGTGTTGTCCTTCATTTAACTCCTTGAACGAGTTGAAATTCACTCTTTTAGAGTGGTTTTCACTCTTTTTTGAGTGGTTTTAAAGTTAAAAAACACAGTTGACTCTTTTTTGATGGTTTTATAAGTGAATCACTCTTTCGCGGAGTGAGTTGTTCACTCTTTTACATTGAGAGACAATGAGCTGAAGAAATGATTTCTTACATTTACACCCACAAAACATGATCTTCATTTTCATTTGGTATGCATTCATTACTAGTACCGTACTATTTTCGCAATGTTGTTTTACATATTAACAGAATACCAGATGGTGTCAGTAAGATTTCCTATGGCAGCTATTGTATGGGGATACATGTTTAATTATCTGCGTGTTAAGGGGATACTACACCCCTGCTTAATTGTGTGCCTATTTTTGCATTTTTCTCAAAAATTATAGCACATTGGTGAAAACTCACTGCCTGCAGGCCTATCGATTATAAAGAACCACAAACCGCGAAATATGGATATCCAACAAATTAAGACCACAAACCGCGAAAGATCAACAACAACTGCCGCTCAATATTGATATCCAACTAGATTGCCCCGCAGGACTATAAAGAACCACAAACCGCGAAATTTGGATCTGCAACTAGATTGCCTCACAGGGCTACAAAGAACCACAAACCACGAAATATGGATATCCAACAAGCTTAAACTATAAATTAGCTCCCGATAGATGGCAAGGCTTGATGAAAACCACAAACCACGAAAGATCGCCGACAACCGCCGCTTAATAGGAATATCCAACTAGGTTGCCCCGAAGGGCTATAAAGAACCACAAACCGCGAAATTCGGATAGCCAAGTAGATTGCCCCGCAGGACTACAAAGAACCACAAACATTAAAACACGATTATCTTGCTTTGTCGGGGCATTTAGACGCTTATGCGCATTTACCAGTTCCGACTTGAAGTATAGGCCTAAATCGGACTTACTCTCTGTGTCTCTCTGGCATTGTCAACATTGGGTGTGCGTTGTTCATTTTACATTTTCTTTACATATTTACGTTGCCTTGAATTATTAAAGTATATTAAAATGTATATTGATCATTGTGTACGCCTCTTAACATTACAGTCACGCGTGACGAGCAAGTTTTAAAAATAAACGACTGATAAAGTTTGTTTAATTATTTATTGTCATGAATCAAGAATAGCAACTTCAAACATCTATTTTTCGTTTTATTCGTTTTATGGAGCACTTCGTAACCTGATGACTTTCCAAGCTTGGAGCTGCTTGGCTACATTCATAAAAAGAAAAGAAATCTACCAAAAAAACGTTGACAACGTAAAGAAATAAGCAAGTTTTAAAAAACCCACCTCGGCTCACTTTTTGAAACTTGGTCCCATTTTGAACACCAACAGCAAATCACTGTTTTTATTTTATTTCAACAGAATACAGCGTTTCCAACAAGATTACAAGCCTACTTGTTATTCGTTTAATACTTTAATTCAATCATTAATCATGATTATTATAAAACAAAACACAATAGGATATTGGCTTACCATGCAAGAACAAGATAATAACCTTTCAGGTCGTTCCAGGAAGCTTACAAATTAATATCGCATCTGCACATTAAAGATACACAACACTTCTGGAATTGTTTTAGATTTTACAAATGGGACCAAGTTTCAAAAAGTGAGCCGAGGTGGGTTTTTTAAAACTTGCTGATTTCTTTACGTTGTCAACGTTTTTTTTGGTAGATACATATCTTACTTGTCACCAATGCGCTATAATTTTTGAGAAAAATGCAAAAATAGGCACAAAATTGGCCAGGGGTGTAGAACCCCCTTAATCATAGCTTTTGAGACATTTTCTCAAAATATCAAGAGCTATCTCAAGAACCACTGAACCAATACTAGACTTGTTTGTACTCATTTTAATGCATTTTTCATGCTGATTCCAAATATGATAATGAAAATGTACTCTGATATTTTTGAATTTTTAAAGAAAATTTGAGACTTGTCGTCTGCAGTCGACACCCGCGTGGAGAGGGCTAATTCTCAACGTGTTTTTCACTAAAAAAAAGGAACTAAGCTGTAAATGCCTTAATCAGTAGCGTAACGATAACAAAATTAATATTAAAATTTTTAAGCTTCCTGAGATTTAAACTTGAGTTTTTTATACTTGTTTTTCCCTAAAGAAGGAATCAAATCAAACAGCTTTTATCTGTGGTGTTGTATTCACTGATCTGTGATTCCCTCTATACCACAAATAAATAAAGTAAATGAATCAAATAGTAATATTTATACTTAATTTTGCATACTGGTACAACCAGTGTCGTAAGATGTATGCTGACCTGGACGTAATTTTAGATTATAAAGTTAAAATAAATCTTTTTATACTTGTAAATTTTCTCTGATAATAATCCGATCCCACTCTGATAAAATTTGAACAAAACAAGTTTTTTATGTATATAATATCATCTTTTTAAAGAACTCTTGACTTAATTTGAACTATAAGTAGGCCTATGTGCTCTTTTATTCAATTTCATGGGTTCTTCTGGCACATTTTATACGTGTACAATACTTTCATTTTGATAAGAAAGATTTCTTATAATGCAACTCGATTTTCATTTTGTAAAAAAATTCCTCTAACAATTAGGTCTATGTTTTACAAACTTGATTTGGATTTTGTAAGAAATTACTTCTTACACTAACAAAACTCGATTTCATTTTGGAAAAAATGTCATCTTACACCTTCATTTAAAACCTCGATTAACGCGATTTTCATTCGGTAAGAATGACCTCTTATATTTAATCGTATTTTTTAAGTAAAACTTTAAGAAGTAATTTCTTTCCAAATGAAATTCGATATTTTGTCAATGTAAACACAATTTTGAATTAATAAGAAATGACTACCTACGAGGGGTATCCAATAATAGCAATAGGTGAAAACAATTTTGAACATATCGCGCTGCACTACAAGCAGGTTACACTCAGCGGGCTGCAACGTTCTTAGTTCTATTGTGTCTTATTCACATGTGACCTGCCACACAGACAACGAATCTTTGTTTTGATACGGCCACTAAGCAAAACAAAGGTTCGTTGTCTGTGTGGCAGGTCACATGGGAACAAGTGAACACGGAACAAGGGCACACGCCACAAGGGAACAGCCTATGGATACAGGGCCTTAGAGCGCTGACATATTGGAAAATGTTGTCAATCAATATTCATGCATGCAACGTCCATCAGTTTTCGAAATTGGGTGACTTGTGCTTGGCAGGTGCGAAATACATCTGACTGGGTTTTTTAATTACGTAACACATAACGGCATTGGTGTCATCGAATGGCTGCTTAGTGCTGTTATGTGTTAAGTTTTATAATAATTATTATTACATTTCTTTTCCTTTCTTTTCTTTCTCTGTACTTATTCTTTCCTAGGCCTACACTAACTTTATCACTCCCTCGCTATCCTTTCCTGTCATTCCAATATAAATATGTCCTTATCTTTCTATTATTTTATTTACTTCTCATTATTTCTTTCTCTTCATTTGTCATCTTTCTCCCTTCCTGTAGGCCCCCTCATTCTCCATATCCCCCCTCCCCTTTTCCTTCCTCATATCCCCTCTCAAGACTTCTCACAGGGGAGAATCTACCCCACCCCCTTCCACTATTTCTATGCCAATCTCCTTCTTGAAATAAAAATAAATGGACATTTGTGAAAAAAAAAAAACCTTTATAGGCCTATACTTATACTTACATGTATACGCAGCGATTACCATTATAGAATACTATAGAAATGTGGACCTGGCAGCTAATACATTCTGATGTGTAGTCGATCAGCAGGGGCATTCAATTTATTTAAATGAAGCGCCTAAAGTCAGGTGGGTGATAAAAAAGATTACATCGACAACTAAATCCTCCTTTATAGACTTCAGACCCGCACAAGCGCACATTTGGGATACGTGAGTACAATGGTACCACTTTACACATGACTGCCCTTACACATGAGGCTCACATGACTGTATTGTGGTCACTTATTTATACTCGCCTGTTGGGTAAAGCGTTAATATGATGCCGGATCAGTGACCAATTTAATGGCGGAACCCCTTTGTTCGAAACAATGGTACCACTTTTATGAATAGCCTGTCGCAATCTCTAATCGGCATCAAAGGAACAAAGCATTACGTAATCTATTTCTTCTCCTTTCTATCTATCCTCCTTGGTTACACCAGAGAAGATGAGAAAAGAGGAGGTCGCTCGAACATTATAATCCGATTGCCCACAGTTAACCTCCATTCACTTTTCTTTGTGTGGAGTACTTCAAACACCACTTGAATATTCCTTTGTGGTAATCTGTTCATCCGCCACACGCTCGACTGATTAGTAGTTCTCTTAGTGGAGAAAATATTCCACACACGGAAGTACATCGTTAAATTCCCAATTTGGCAGTCAAATCTTGCTTTTTTTTTTCTTTAAAAAAATAATACTAACTAGGGTGACCATGATTTTTAAACGAGTGAAAAAGCATTATATATATCGCAACTCCCATTAAAAATTCAAAAGTTTTGTTAAGTTATGGAAAGTCAAGCATAATTAATTTTCCAGTAAAATTAATATAAGGTCAAAGAAAAAGAAATTTAAATGATAATCATTTGAATATTTGCGGCTGTTTACGGAAACTTAAAACTAGTGTAATCAGTAATTCAAACTCGTGTCAGTTTCTCCATATACTCCCGTTTTGTGTCCAAACGTGTCCAAAAAATGCTATTTGGATCAAAAGTGATGGTCTTTTTCACATGGAACTCGGGTCAAACTTAGCAGCCGGTCATGCCAAACAATACAGAAATTATATTTCGCGGTCAACTGACGTAACAAATTGACATCCGTGCATGCGCCGTTTAGAGCTAGACAGTCGTGACTCGTAAAGCCACTTATCGTATTAGTTGATCAATCGGATTAGATCATTGTTTCCATCAATAGGCGGATGCACACATTATTTATTTGATGTGGGCAGCGAGCGACCTCCTCTTTTATCATCTTCTCTGGTTACACCAGAGAAGATGTAAAGAAAGGAGATAGATCCAGCTATCCTCAAATAAAATATGTGTGTTGCCGCTCAATCAAAAGTAATCACGCTATTTAGGTTTAACAATAAAATACAACAAAAGGGTTCGAACCCATGACGAGTGTGATACAGAAGTTGCTGCTTACTAGTTTTTTCTGAAAGGTCAGTGTCTGTATACCATCAATACTATGCATACCATGCATGCAGGTCCTAACATCCAGTTTATTTCAAATAAAATATGACCGAAGTTCCATGGCAGGCAAATAATAATTTTGCACGCTTTCAACCTCTACGATTTTCAATTATCAAAATATCTTTATTAGGTTTGCAGGAAATAACAGGAAAATACATAAAACAGTAAAATATAGATGATCAAAAATCATCCCTTTTCTAACAAAATCCTAAAACACTCTCCTAAATAATTAATATATGTGACGTGTCATGTCAAAAGGAGACACTTTTGGGCAGGATCGTAAATGGAGAAATAGCCAAAAATCTGCTGGTGGGTGATTTTTTCACAATTTGGGTTTGTTGCTAATTTGTGATGTTATTAATGTTAAAAATATTGTCTGATAGTTTCAGACCGGAATGTAACTGGCATCTTGTATTGTTTGAGACATTTTCAAGTTAATTCCACTCTCAACATTGTCAATAATATTTTTAAAGGCCGATATCTCAATTTCCAATTTTATAATACCATAACTTCCGAACTCAATATCTTTGCTTAGGAATGTCCAAATTCATTTGGGAAAACGGCGTTACATGGAGCAAAATATCTCTATATTTAAGATATGTAAAAACCTCAAAATTCATAACCTGCCCAAAAGTGTCTCCTTTTGACATGACACGTCACATATGTTCCAAAATGGGCGGATTATCCACGTGTGGTATCCCTTCAGAGCAATATCAGGTACTTAACACACACGTGTCATACTTTCAAGGGATTCTCTATAGAAACATTGGATATGGTTTCAATTCTGGAGTGAAAATTAATCAACCGTAGTCGGCAACACACATCACATCAAAGGCTACTTTCAAGTAGATGTGTAACTACTAGAAATATGACTAAATACAATGTTGCTGGACAGTAACGGTGTGGACTGATTTGCTATAATAAGTCTCATGCTAAAATTAACTTGTTACAGTGACAAATCC
Organism: Amphiura filiformis; assembly: GCF_039555335.1. NCBI lineage: Eukaryota > Metazoa > Echinodermata > Ophiuroidea > Amphilepidida > Amphiuridae > Amphiura > Amphiura filiformis. Next base: position 12,855,682 of record NC_092640.1, on the reverse strand, counting down.
CTGAGTGTATTAGCCTGTCCCCTCTTTCTATCCATATTGAAAAGGAAGAAAATCAGCAAATCCCATTTTTGGATACGCTAATTGTCAGGAAATCAGACGGGACAATTAAACTGTTAGTATATAGAAACAAGACACATTATATCTGCACTACCAATCTCACCATCCCTTTACAACACAAGCGTAGTGTTATCCGGAATGGACAGGTCACCGAGGAGAAAGACAGAGAGCTGGAGGAATCAAAAATAGAGGAAGATCTTTCGCGTTGTGGCTACCCAAAGTGGGCCTTCAAAACGGTTCAGAATCCTAGTATTGACCAATCTCAAACCACCAAAAGCCGTGGTTTTGTGTACCTCCCTTACAAGCAGGGCCTGTCGGAAAAGACTAGAAGAATTGTCAAGAGACACGTTTATCAAGCGAACTTTAAACCACACAAAACGCTTGGAAATCACCTGGTGCATCCCAAAGACAAAACGGATACCAAAACAACAGCAGATTGCGTGTATGAAATTCCCCGTTTAGGTTGCCCAAAATCCTATATCGGCGAAACTTCCAGACTTTTCGGCACAAGAATGAAAGAACATAAAACTGAATGATTTGGCATCGGAAAAACCATGTATATGCCAGGGCCAAAGGAAAAACTTCAGTCGAAAGCGCCCCTAAGAAATCCACTCTCACGGACCATTTCGCTGAGGACAATCATGTTATAAGCTGGGACGAAGCCAAAATAAGAGACATTGAAACCAACCGAAAAAGAAGACACATAAAGGAATCAATATGGATAAGAAAGAGCAACAGGGATTGTGGTAACTACTTCCTTCCGCACATCTATGACCAGTTATTGACAATGCCATCTACGTTAGCTACCAATAGGAAGCAGCCGACGTCAAAGGTCAAAGCTGGTTATTCAATTTGAGAAAGTGCTGTGTTACAGCACAAAACGTCATTGAGGTATGTTAACATCACCTTTATTTGGATTTGTGTGAGATCATTTTCGTACAATTTTGATGGAAAATCCTGATGAATCTATTTGCGTATTATATACCTCCATTTTTATAATATTTTGTAGAAACATGTGGGGATAATATTCACCCAAGTTCATCTCAAAGAAAAGGTCAAAAAGTAATAATCTTTCAATCGTTCCTACATCAAAAAAAAAAAAAAAAAAAAAAAAAAAAAAGAATGAAAGGGAGACATTTTGATTATCACCGATTATGTATGAAATTATCTTTCCAAAGACACCAATCCCAAAAATTTTAACACTTATTAAAATACGTTAGTGAAAATGTATTAATGTGCTAATGTTTTAACGGAAATGTTCAAAGTTACGAAACTCAAAATTATAGCATGTGAACACGTTAAAAATAGTGTGCAAGTGTAACACGAGGGTTGACAATTTTAATGTTAAAGTGATATATTTTTTAACGGAATTACGTGCTAATAACGGTTTTACGTGTGAAAAAAGTGTTGCTCAAATAGTGTGTGAAATTCCATAGCCGTGGAGTGGCTGCTTCCTAGCTTGATCTGCAATCGGACGTTTTTTAACAATTGTTTAATAATAATAATAATATTTATTTCTTATATAGCGCAATTACATCAAAAGAACTCAAGGCGCTTAAGGGTACTTGCCCATCAATTTCATTCAGGGGCGTGTTTGAAAAACGGCACAGCGCATTAGTAAAAAGAATAAAAAATACTAAAATTTTCACCAGGGTTCGAACCACTGCCAATTGCACTATGAATGCTAAAGATGCCTACTGTGCCACGGTGACTGTGGTTAACATTCGTCGATTTTCAAAGATATACATATCAACACGTTTCTAGTGTATTGAAAATCAGATTTTGGTAGGAATACAGTCATAGAAAGACATATGACTCTACTTGTCTGTTCATTTAATACAAATAAATTTTGATGAATTGAACTGGTACGACTCTTAGGACTAGTGATAAACGACGATTAATTTTGAAATAATAAAATGAAAACGCTGGGTCTCTCACAACGTCATTTGTAATTCATGTCAAAACCTGGGGAGGACCACACACATCCGTGTTACTGTATACGTGCGCAATCGATACTCAATGATCCAGACAATACCGTTTGATTTGAATATACCGCCCTTATGTATGCACCTGCTTGACACATCTTGTCACTTGCGGGAAGATATACTATAGGCCTACCCTAATAGCTTACAATAGATACCCCACCGTAAATAGCTCTCTTCATTACCTCGCTGTGCCATTATATACGCGTAGTGTACGTACTTTTGAACCCTATTTTGTTCAAAAATGATAGGAAGGGACTGTTTTCATCTAAAATGTTGATTATCAGCAGATGCTTAATGATACCGGGAAGTGTTGCAGAAAGGTAAGCGTACTCTTTATTTATTCAAAATATCACATATCAATGAATTTAAATTGGAAGTCCAAAAAGGAAATGTCAAGTCAAAATTCTCACCCTTAGAATTATTGTGAAATAAAATCAAACCAAATTTAGGCTCCGCAAACAACGTCCAATTATTCCCATTGGTGTTTGCTACACGTGCATATGATAAATTATGATTTGGGGCTAATTTGAGAAGAGTTAATGCCTCGAGTTTCAAAATACACCGAGTGATGTTTTTTGATCAAAAACATCGACAATTCAAGACTCTGTAAAAACAAATCAAGAATTTTCTGGGATAATTGCAACTAAGTATAATGAAAGTTATGATCTAAGCTACCAGATGCATCATTAATTTCCTGACTATGATATTTAGTTGTGGGAAAAGATTACTTTAATGTTTTGGCGGGATTATTTCCCGCCAAAAATTTCAACCAAAAAGAGCATGTAGCCTTAAGTGATATAGTGAACAATCATCTTTTTTATTAGTATTTGATTTTGCCTACCATATATCATATTCTATCATATTCGATTGAGTAGATCAGATAAGATAAAATGGGCGCTTTATTAAAAGTGATTGGAAGAAAATGAATAATTTTAGCTATACGCAAAACAGTGAATATTCTTAGTGGATTACGCGTGGATATTCAATCATATGTAGTGATAATGGTTCAATAATGTAATTCAACACTACCCTATTTTTAGCTCACCTGGAACGTTTTTAAAACTATTTAACCATAATAAAATAGTTGATTATTAAATTTTGGCAAACATCGAATTTAATTATGTCACACTCACATGCGCATGCCTCCTTTCATAAATGGAAATAAAGAAATTCGTTTTTATTAAAACTTACTTTTTATATTAAAATCTTGCAAAAGAAATCAGTTTTCATTAAAACATTCGTGGAAATTAAGTTTAGAGTTACAGAAACTGAAAATCAGATTTTCGTAAAACTTGGTGATAGAAATTCTATAATTTTAGTCAAATTTATTACGTATTGAAAATAGCGTGTGTGACAAAAATGTAGTCGAAAGAAACATAAGGTTATAAGAAACCATTTTGTATTTAACCCCCCCCCAAAAAAAACCGCAGTGCACTAAGCACAGGCACAACGCACCACTTCCGTCCCATATCAATCTATAACCCATTTGACAACAACACAGGGACTTTGCAGCTTCAAGAGCGCACACCCTAGACATTCCACAAATAACCTTCGCAACCAGGATCAGCTCCCCGAGTTTCGAAAGTTCCTTGTCCAGGGGAATTTCAAGCTAACCCCAGCGTACTAAATCACCGCCAGGGTTCGAACCTGCAACCTCTCGCACCATAGTCGAACGCCTTATCGATTGAGCTAACTTGCCTTTTAGTGTGGTTTTTATCCTGTAAGTTTTGGAACCAAGTCCAAACTAAAAATCTACAACCATATATTTTGTATTGTCAAATGTATGTTAAGCTAATATTTGCTGCATGTAAAGGATTAAATTTGGCCACCTCGATTTTTCATTTGGATCCAAATTAAATTACGCAATATTGATCACCTTATATTACGGAATAAAAAATTATGATTTTCATCAATACCTCTCTTCTTTTTTTTTCTTGCAAATTTATGAAGTACATAAATATATTAATGCTTTAAAAAAAAAAAAAACCCACTATAGTCTGTCCACATAGAAGTACAAAGTAAATAGACCTCGGAAACTGGAGGTATGAGAATAATTATTTCAGTGCAATGCTTCTTTGGCGCGCCAACTGCTGCGCGACTTGTGCACCACGCTCTTTACGCGTCGCGTCGCGCTCGCGTGTGACGCAAAGCATCGACCCCCGATGCCACAGATTTGGTTTGTACTTCTAAGTGGACAGACTGTAGCAATAAAGGTTTCCTTTTGACTCAGAATAAAACGATTACTAAAATATCCTTAGACCAGCAGTTACCTTTAAGATGCGCTGTGCATTTTCTTCCTACGATATTTATTTTCAGCAAAAAAAATTGAACGTGGCTACCTGCATCAAATTTGAGGATAGATTTTATAAAAATATTGCGTAACCATAATCGCAGGTGAGGATTTTCCTCTATTAATAACGGGATTTGTTTCGTCGTTTATGAATAAGGTCAATGACTGATATGATTTTGTTGAAGTCTAAATGACTTACCGTAAAGCCCCGTCTACAAGCATATATAGTGTTTTTGATGAAAGTTAAATTAATACGATACATGCGTAAATATTCCAATTCAATAGATTGGTCTTACAATAATACTTGTTTGTATGTGCTTGGATCTGTAATTTATTTCCTCTAATTCCATAATGGCGCCTGGATTAATTTAGCTTTTATCAGAAGCACTCTATATGCTTGTAGACGAGGTTTTACGGTATATCATATCAATGCATATGCAGTTTTATTTTTGTCTCCCAAGTCCACTTGAGTTCTTGCATTGTTCTTTATAAAATAAAACGGATAGTGTATCGATATATTTTTCACTTGAAGTACAACATAATAACTATATATAGTAACTACCATTTGAGTAGAGGGGTGTTCGGGTATCAGCTATTAGATTTCAAATGAATTGATAGTAGTTAGGGGAAAAAGTTCACTTTGGTGACCACTCTCTGGCTAGTAAGGTTTGACGATTGATTCGACTTCTATGGACCATTTTGAAAATTTAAGTTTTGAACCAGAGCACCTATAATCATGCACAAAGACACTTTTTCGGATATGTCGAGTAAAAGGATTCCGATTCTGACATTAGTTTGACATTACGGCATCATTTTCACCCAGAAATCCAAGATGGTGGCCGGCACCATCTTGAAAAATTTAGTTTTGAACAAGAGGACCTTAAATCGTGTACAAAGACACTTTTTGGATAAGTCGACCACAAGGATTTCAAATTTGACATTACTTTGACATTACGAACTCATATTTACCCAGAAATCCAAGATGGTGGCCGCCGGCGCCATCTTGAAAAAAATAACTTTTGAACCAGATTACCTAAAATCGTGTACAAAGACACTTTTTCCGGTAAGTCGACCCCAAGAAATCCGAATCTGAAATTAATTTGACGTTACAAAATAATTTTTGCCCAGAAATCCAAGATGGCCCCCATTTGGTAGAGCGTAAATGTGATTTTTGAATGTGAGCAGAAGCATAAGTGTGTCATTTCCGCCTTATCTGGGGTTCATGTCTCTTATATGGGGTTTCAACTGCCTTATCTTGGGTTTACATCCCTTATCTAGGGATAAGGCGCCTTATTTGTGGTTTAGACGGCCTTATCCTGGGTTTACGCTCCTTACCTGTGGCTAAGATGCCTTAACCTTAGCATATCGCAATCTAAACCCAGATAAGGCATATAAACCCCAGATAATGCGCCGTAACCCCAGATAAGCGACGTAGACCCCATATAAAGCAGTCTAAACACCAAATAAGGCGCCTTAACTCTAAATAAGGAACATAAACCCCAGAAAAGGCATCTAAACCCCACATAAGGTGCCTTAACTCTAGATAAGGGTTGTTAACCCCAGATAAGGGTCGTAAACCTCAGATAAGGCATCTAAACCCAAGATAAGGCGCCTTAACCCCAGATAAGAGACGTAAACTCAGATATGGCAGTCTAAACCCCAGATAAGGCGCCGTCTGGGGTTTACTTCTCTTATATTAGGTTTATGTTCCTTATTTATGGTTAAGGCGCCTTATTTGGGGTTGGGACGGGTTTATCTGAGGTGTACGTCCCTTATCTGGGGTTACGGCGCCTTATCGGGGGTTTAAACTGTCATATCTGAGTTTACGTCTCTTATCTGGGGTTAAGGCGCCTTATCTTGGGTTTAGATGTCTTATCTGAGGTTTACGACCCTTATCTGGGGTTAACGACCCGTATCTAGAGTTTGGGCACCTTATGTGGGGTTTAGATGCCTTATCTTAGGTTTATGTTCCTCATTTAGGGTTAAAGCGCCTTATTTGGGGGTTGCACTGCTTTATCGACGGTCTACGTCCCTTATCTGGGGTTACGGCGCATTATCTGGGGTTTAGATGCCTTATCTGGGTTTAGACTGCGATATGCTAAGGTTAAGGCATCTTAGCCACAGGTAAGGAACGTAAACCCAGGATAAGGCCGTCTAAACCACAGGTAAGGCGCCTTATCCCTAGATAAGGGATGTAAACCCAAGATAAGGCAGTTTAAACCCCATATAAGGGACATGAACCCCAGATAAGGCGGAAATGACACGTTTATGCTTCTGCTTTCATTCAAAAATCACATTTACGCTCTACCAAATGGGGGCCATCTTGGATTTCTGGGCAAAAAATATTTTGTAACGTCAAATTAATTTCAGATTCGGATTTCTTGGGGTCGACTTACCGGAAAAAGTGTCTTTGTACACGCTTTTAGGTAATCTGGTTCAAAACTTATTTTTTTTTCAAGTTGGCGCCGGCGGCCACCATCTTGGATTTCTGGGTAAATATGAGTTCGTAATGTCAAAGTAATGTCAAATTTGAAATCCTTGTGGTCGACTTGTCCAAAAAAGTGTCTTTGTACACGATTTAAGGTCCTCTTGTTCAAAACTAAATTTTTAAGATGGTGCCGGCCACCATCTTGGATTTCTGGGTGAAAATGATGCCGTAATGTCAATCTAATGTCAGAATCGGAATCCTTGTACTCGACATATCCGAAAAAGTGTCTTTGTGAATGATTATAGGTGCTCTGGTTCAAAACTTAAATTTTCAAAATGGTGGTGGCGGCCATTTTGGATTTTGGCCTCTAGCGAAAAATGCCGGGATTTTCGCGAGGGACATGGTGGCTATTTTTTTCTAAATGGTCCATAGAAGTCGAATCAATCGTCAAACCTTACTAGCCAGAGAGTGGTCACCAAAGTGAACTTTTTCCCCTAACTATAGCTCAGTATCCCTCTCACTCAAGTGGAACTGGTGGATAATATCGAATGAATGTGTATAACCATTTGCTAATTTTTAGATTCTGGTCATTTTACCTGCTCCTGTACCATAAGAAACTAACATCGCCTGAAAGCCGCATAATTCAGTATTAATATCAGGCTTTAAACCGTTACTGTATACACCATTCTTATAATACATTAGTATACATGATACCGCTTTATGCTGTTTAAGCCTAGTATTGGGTTGAACATGATGTTTTGTTTGAAACACTAATAAATGATCACATCAAACAACAGTGAATTGGCACTTTCCCCAAATTACGTAAATGTCCACTTTTTGCGGCAATTTTGCGCAACATTTGTCGATTTTCCCCACTGAAATTCCCTTTGCCCTCCCCCATGCCACCCGAAAAAATTCCTGGTGCCGCCACTGGGTTAACATCGATATTACGCTCTTCTTGTCCTCACTTTCATGACTGTATAATCATGCGATGCCCTTCTTGTTCTCGCTGTAGTTATCTTATATTGATGTTCACCCCATGACGACAGGAAAGTGTTAATTATAGGAATGGTCTATACATTTAAGTATCATAAAGTATTATAAAATCTGTCTGGAGTCTATCTGATGCAGTAGCGTAGCCAGCAGGGGGGGGGGCAGAGCGCCCCCTGACAAAAATGAAAGAAAAAAGGGCCCCTCTGACAAAAAAATGAAAGAGAAAATCAGGAGGGCAAAGGAAAAGAAAAAGGGCAAGGAGCCCCTTTGCTAGCAAAATTCAGGGCCAAAATAGTGTAAAATACAAAAAAAATTCCGCGCTACGCGCGCACATTTTAACAATAAAGCCCTTTTTAGCCGGATAATGGCCGAAAATAGTGTAAAATATCATTTTTTCCGCTACGCGCACATCATCCCAATAAGGCCCTTTTCGGGAAGCTTGAAGACATACAGTCTCTATGTATTGTATGATGCAACTGCAATGTTTTTTGTCTGTGCCCCAAAAATTTTATTTTGCCCGCCCCCCTGACCAAGAAAGCTGGCTACGCCTGGCTACGCCCCTGATCTGATGACTCGGAATGCTTGGATCTGGTGTCTCGGAATGTATGGGAATTGGTATTTCGAGGTCGGTGGTTCGAGTCTCGATGGAAATTTCTAATTTGTATTTTACTCATTTTGCAAGATAGAATGATAGAGAGATGAACACGAAAACAACTAGGCCTATATCGATTGTATAAATTGGAAGTATAATAATTATTTCCATTATATAGTAATTAATAGCTGCTCTATGAGGTATGTCGTCAAGTTATGGTCCAGGAGCAGGATAAGGGGCCAGAATCTCCAACGTGCTTACCTTTCCCGAGACAGTGGGTATATCTTCCCTTCCATTCATGCCCCAAGTGACCGTTAGATATCCATCTGCTGCTTCGTATAACTGTTCCACGGTGCAATCAAGTGTTGACTCGGGTCGTTGCCACCAATTCGCAGTATAATATCCTATCACAAACCATTGGTATCTTGGTCCGTACATTCCAAGCTTGTAAGCCTTTTATTTTAAAACGGGAAGAGAAAATTATTCTATATTCTGACCCCAACTGATTCGTTGCAATCCTAATTTAAAATCGTTGGCATTTTGTTATGCCAAGTCTGGACACGAGTCTACTCCCAATTCGCAAAGTTAATTTGCCAAGTTAGTAACTATAAGGACTATCTAGTTGAGACTTGGTACATGAGTACGAGTATAATAGAAGTATATGACGTTTTTAGCATTTTGCTAAATTTAATCTGCATAATTAATTAGAGGCTATTAACGTTCATTTTAATTTGTCAAGAAATTAACCCTAATTATACAGGGTGAGTAAAAAAAAAGTGCAATAGAGAAAAATTTTTATTTAAGAACCGAGTTGAACCTTTTAGTTTTTAAAACATTTTATAATTAACATATCCATTAGTGATCTTGTGTGAAAAAATCAAGGAATTATCATTTACCGTTTTGTTTTTATGACACATTTTATAGTGCTATACCCAATTTTAATGTTTGTCCAAGAGACATCTAAAAATGCCATTTTCTTAACCTCATTGGTATTGAAATAAAATGGAGCACCCAAAGTGTTATTGCCCTTGGTCTTGTTTAAGGAGAAGAAACATTATTTGTTGTTATTTCCATTTTCCATTTACTTTAAAGATGTTTATTCTCTATCAAAACCATATAAATTTGTAGGCGGGTTTTTCAAATGTCGAAATGAAATGCGCGCAAATTGAAGTGGAGTGAATATCAAAATATCCAATAAGTTGGACATATTGGGATTAAAAAAACTGGAGTTGGAGTCGAGTGAGGTATGAAGGACTTAAAGTAATGTTAGAAAGTTTGTTTGAACAGAAAAAAGAAATAAAAATAACGCAAAAATCAACCTTATTTAAGTTAAAGCCAGTTTCAGAGCTGCTACATTTATCGTGCATTGTGTGCTCCCATTCAAAATACATGGTACTTCGTGGACAAATAATGAAATTGGGTATCGCAGCAAAAGGATTCATAAAAATTAAACGGTAGAAGCGAGTCACTTCATTTTTTCACAAAAGGTGACTATTGAGTGTGGCATTTATAGACACTTTCAATAATGGGAAAGTTCAACTTGGTCCTTACATAAGTATCGATTCTTTGCTCCATTGCACTTTTTTGACTCACCCTGTAGTTACTTGGCAAATTAACTTTGCATAATTGAGCGCATGTAATTTACATGTAATTTACATGTAATTTACATCTTTGGCCTCTCTTTCAATTTTCCACTGCGTTAACTCCGGCCTTATTGGAGTTAGCAGATCCAAACGCCGCCAACGGCAACAAAGTGGTCAATTACGAAAAATGTTAATAAAATCACGATTTTACCATCCCGACAAATAACAACTCTGTACATAATTTTCATCATCCAGTTAGATCAAGACTCACAAGACTGCAGCACGTTTGTTTCCCGGGGTTTTATAATACTTTCATTTTGAATACTTACTTCACAGAATACTCTCCTGGCTGCAGCTTCATAAAAGTTGCCAATGATAATTCGAACATCTTTATCCTGTATAAAGTCAGATATTGCACAGAAGTATTGGAAGTACACTCTTACGGGTGCCTGATCATCAATTTCATTCAGGGGCGTGTTTGAAATATATGTATACGAGTCGTTAACTACTCAAGGCCAAAATTCACTTCAGAATGCACAACAAAACACACTGTTTGATTAATTTATCAATATCTGAATCAAAGCATCAAATAAGAAAAGCAAGATAGTACGTATAACTTGACAGAAAGGGAGCCAATTCGAGCAGGAACAACAAGAAGAAAATCAGAGCATAATGATGACAATCGGGTGATAAATTGGACGAATAAAAACACAACGCATCGTATACCTTTAAACGTTTCATGGCGTCTTTTGGATCGGCAATAAAACTTTCAGCTGCAAGAACTGACACGGAAGATTCTTCCAAGAGTTGATGGAGATTACTGGATACCTGGAAACGTTAACAGTGATACCACAATGTCAGTGGCTAACACGCAATTCTGGCGATTCACAATACGGTGCGCCGCCAGCGGTTACTCTTTCTAGTGCAATTTTTGACCTTCGGGGTCGACATCGCCGTTCTATCCACCATTGGATTCTCACGCGAACAATAATGTTGAAAACAACTCCACTAATGATTCCGTGTAATCAATAGAAGAAACTAGATCTACTGTAATTGTAAATTATACTTTCACTGCACATTCGCGTGTAAAATCATTATTGAAACATTTAAACACACAATGACATTGTGATCCTGTGTTGTATTCGTATTACGCATGCTTTGGATGGCGACGTTTTCCCAATATGCACTGCGTATTTTGACCTCTCCCCAGCAAACGCTGGAGGCGCATCGCATTGTGAATCTACCGAATTGTCAGTACTTTGGATTTGCATGCTTGGAACTTGAAATACATTTGCAGGCCTTGCCGTTTGAGGCAAGCGATCACTCTCGTTCTCTCGCCATCGCTCGCCCAAACTCAATTTCTAGTTAGCGATTTTCTACTCGCCATAGACACTAGATCGCAGCGTATTGTCCAAAATTTAACTATATTTAAGTTTCCGTACTTTCAATGTATTCGATTTATCGTAATAACTTCGCCTTAAGGGCTCTGGCATGAACGTTTGGACACAGTTCTATATGTCTGATGTGTTCTCATGTCCCACAAAAAATACTGTCCAAACGTTCATACCCAAGCCCTTAATCCATGAAAACGAAAGAAAGGGTGTCAACAGTGCGTAAGTGTTACAGATAGGTATGAATACCAGAGAGTGATTCAGCTCTGATAGTGATTGACCACTCGACTTTAAAATCGAGACGATTTTGTAATCACGAATTTTGTAATATCAGATTCTGTGTTAAAAATTACCCTCTGTACATCTATAGATACCTTTCGGAGGATGTGATAAACAGATAAAATGTTATAGATTATTCATTCTGCAATCTGCATGCTTAAATTGCACATTCTTTAAAGTGCACATCTTTCACATGTTTAAATAGTAATCTCCTATGACCTTCCAGGCAAATATCGATGAATATGTAAATGGCCTGCACGAATAGACTGATTCAATTATTCACGAGAAAGGGTGAAAAAAGCAGAGTTAACCTGCATTTATATTCAATCACTTTTGCAGAAAAGAGAATTGCAAGTATTTCACTGTGCAAAATTGTTTGGATGTTCAGCAAATATCAGCAGTGCATGAGAGGTTTTGTAAAGTATAATGTGAACCAATTGAATACATGAATACAAAAGCCACCTAAGTCCATGCGAAGTTATTTTGAGAGAAAAACCCGTGTATCATTTTAATTCCTTCAGTTAGATTTACCTGGTCAATATGGTAAGTTTTACGTGCAAATGAGTGGATTAACCTGTATTAGGTATGACGATTAGCATTTCAGGGACTTCGTGGGGTTCATTTTAAATTTTGGACTTTTTGAATCATATACAAAGACAACAATGTTAGAATGAGATTACCACTAGTAAGATAATACAAAATAAAGCACACAGGTATGTATAATGTTGATAAGCATTCTGCCATGTAATATAAACCACACACTTTCCTTTATTAAACCCATTTGTTGTTCAAAAGTCATTCTCCAGCAATGAATGTGTTACAAGTGGACTTTTTATACATACTGGATTTCAATCAATGTGTTACAAGACTCAAATCATGGAATTGGGTGATTCTTTCATACATGCTATTTTTCACATGCCCAATAGACACAGAGAATGAATTTGAGTTGTTCTTTCATGCATATGACAGGCCTATGTATAGCAACAATTTCCCATGCTTAACTCAATTTGGCCAAAGTATGGACTTAGGTGGCTTTTGTATTCATATATTCAATTATGTGAATACAATTCAACTGAACTGATATACTATTCGCCATAGAAGTGACGTAGTTAATCGGATTAACTAACATAGCAATAGAGGAATACAATTTTGACTATATCGCCCTGCACTACAACGTTCACGCGGTACCGATGCATTGAACCATAGATGTCAAAGAATGGCTGATCACTCGCACCTGTAAAAAGAGCGGGATTGTATTCAATCTATGTTTGATGACGTCATAATCGGATTAACTACTATAGCAATAGAGGAATACAATTTTTGAATAGATCGCCCTGCACTACAAGTAGATTGCACTAATCACCTGTGTATGTCAGCAAACATAGATTGAATACAATCCCGCTCTTTTTACAGGTGCGAGTGATCAGCCATTCTTTGACATCTATGGTTCAATGCATCGGTACCGCGAGAACGTTGTAGTGCAGGGCGTTATAGTCAAAAATGCATTCAACAAAAGCATGATTGCAATCTACCGTGACAGTTCTTCTCACACACATAACCCTGCACTACCATGACTACGATCAAATAGGTTGATGACAACATTTGATTGAATGGACTGCACTCCGCCATAACAGTTTGAAGGACACCGGCTCAAATCCTTTGTTTGGAGCCAATCGATAATTTCATGCAGGGCCTCTATTGTATTTTGAAAAACATAATACCCATACTAGACATTACGCAAGGTTAATTACAGGAAGAACTTACTGGGTTAAGGGGGTACTACACCCATTGGATTTTTTTTGCGTTTTTGCGGGTCATTTTGCATTTTGTGAAGAAATGAGAAAAAAATTGGACAAAGTAGTATTCTACCTTTAAAAGCATGTAAGCTACATTGATACCGATATGCACCAATAGAACGAGAAGATTTTCCCCTTCATTTTGCATACCACTTTGTCACAAAAATTAATACAAATGCAATGGGTGTAGTACCCCCTTAACCCACCACTATTTGCACCATGCACCAGAATCCATGTAAGCAGTTTGACCAACTTTGAAATTTCACCTCTACCTAAGCGGCCATGCCGGGGCGGCCATTTTGGATTTACGCAATTTTTCCGGGACTTTTGACATGATTTTGTGTGAGTTTTTAGGATGCATTAGGATGCATATGAAATAGATTTGAATGAAAAGAATGATAGTGGACGTGGGTCATTTCAGAATTATTTGCCTACATGCTAGATCACACAATCTGGCCTTGAACTAAAATGCTAGTTTTGAAAAATAGTGGAACTTAAACAAAAGGAAAGTCGTTTGAATAGCTGGGCGTTGTACTACTTACTGTAACAATACATTGGTGGTCCCCCAGAAAGTTTAGTCCCTCGGATGACATACCGACGTATCAGCCATTTCATATTCGACTAGACCTTTTTAAGCGTTTATACCAATAATGTTTTAGCTCCACAATTTGCCATTTTATGCCCTATATTGATTGTAGTGACGCGTTTTTATATAACAGATAAAACACAATAGAACTTCTCTGTTCAACAAAATGCAGATAAGTAGGACTCGTATTATTTCAATAACCCGGAATTCAAAAAATGGTAGGGTATTCTAAAAGATAGCCTTCAATTTCGGAACATGGTGGTATTTTGACAAGACTTATTGCAGACACATGCAGTTAAATGCATCCTCACACGTATTAAATGGGTTATTTTCTTTTAAATCTTCATTGTCCTTGATGATAAAAATGGAATTTACTCGGCAAAGCAATAAAGCAAGATAACGTACCTCAACGTCTGTCTGCGTTATTCTATTCAGCTTGCTCAGTTAGAGCTAGTATTCTTTCTCAAAACTGAAGTATATTAAATTATGTTTAAAAAACACTTAAGAAGACGGAAATTCGGAAAGGCCAGGGGTTAGTGCAAGAAGGCTACATCTGCAATAGCTGCCAGCTGTTATATTTTCAGATATAATATACATGTAGGATTGATGCAGCAATTGTCAAATGTCTACAGGGCAGCTATTACAGTTAGGACCTTCTTGTTAATATTAACCCTTAGATATATTGAGACAAAAACACACCTACTCCTGTCATTCATGCTTATTTTCTCCCCCAATAAAAGGACATGGTAAAATATCAGTTAATTAAACATAAAGGCCAATTCAGTGATTTTCTCATTCGGATGATCGTTAAAATCATCAAAATTCAGATCGTTTTCGGTTTTTTGTCAACTCTGGCTTAAATTTCAACGAATTTCTCCAGTTTTTTCAGATTAGATTTGGTTTTAACTTATATAGCTGAAATATCCTGTAAGATTTACCCCAAACGGTGGTCGAATTTTAAAGAAAAGCAAGAAAATTAAAATTTGACAGGGTAGTTTAGAAACTTTCACTTTCACAAAACTCCCGTCAGTCAAATCCTGTATAACTATTTAAAAGGGTTCAGACCATATTTGGTATGCAGTGAATAAGTGCATTTTCCCCATGTTCAAGAAGCAATAACAAATCTTGGTATTTGTCCTATTTTTTCAACTCAAAACCCAGAGAAACTATCTTACCCTTCCCAGAATCCTTTGCAACATAATACATCCCTTTCAACAAACGACGCTCCCATTACTTTGTACAGGTTTCTTTTGTTTTCATTTTAAGAATAGAATGATTGAACATAGGTCGCTAGTCAAGAAATGAATGTGAGTTTGAATTTTACTGGATCTAGATATTCAATAGCGATGGTAAAAAGTGTATCTCTTTCACTCACAGATATGTGTCGTCCAGCAATTTTCTGCGAATATTTTGAAAACATATCTGAATCTAAATCTGAAATTGAATCTAAATCTGAAACTGTGCGAATGCATATATATAGGCGCTGGTTGTGTGGCCCATCATGATGGAGATCGAATTTTAGATTTTCAATACTGAATAAAAAGTGCTTCTCTTTGACTAAGAAATACTTGTCGCCCTGCAATTTTGTGTGTAATTCTACAAATCATATCTAAACAAATAAAAAGGTATTTTTGACTCTTGTTTCCGCCACGGTTTCTGTGCCGAATTGAACATTATTTGTGTACAAAAAGTATAGCGTACATATCGCGCTGAGTGGCCCATTGAGATCGATATCGATGATTTTACTGGGCTGAGATTTACATATCGATGGTAAAACATGCTTCTGCTTATTGTGCAATAAATTCTTGTCCTATAATTTTCTCTGAATTTCTCAAAAGCTTTGTCTCGACCTAAATCCGGAGGGGAACAATTCAAGAAAAAGTGCTATTCGAGTTCTGTTTTTGCCACTGTTTCTGTGCTGAAGTGAACAGGTTTATGTACGGAGATTATTCGCTTGCATCTCAGCCGTCGTGTGGCCGATTGCGATGGTTAAAAGTCGGAGTCCAAGTTCACGTTGTTGATAATCAAAATTTCAAGGAATTTATATCATAATTTGATCGCTTTCTTTTATCTCAATTTAGTCCCCAAAATGTGCTGTTTACAAAACTGCTCAGCGTCAGTGCAATCACCGAAGCAGATCAGTTACGTAGTCCAATTAAAATGTGCTTAACAACATTGGATTAAGGCCTTTGAAACCGGCAGACTGTAGTCATTGTCACAGATGTGCTAACATAGCCTGCCAGTGGTTCAGCCAAAAGCCGTGTATTTAAGACAAAATAAGGCATTTTACATAAATCTGTAATTTCCCAGCAAACACAAAAACGTTTTAAAAACGTTTTAAATAAGTTATATTTTGGCTTTTGGTTTAGGTAAAACGTTTTAATAACATTAAAATGTCGGGTTATATAAAGGTCATGATAACGTTTTAAAACGTTTTGTATGAAAACACACTACAACAATATTTTTTAAATGTTTTCAAAAATGTTATTTTAAACTATTTTTGCAAACATTTTTGCCAAATATTTTGTCAATACTTAAATAACATTATGTTAAAATATTTGAACCCAGCAAACACAGAAATGTTCTTAAAATGTTTTTTTCAAAACCTTTTAATAACATTTAAATGTCGGGTTATATAAAGGTCATGAAAACGTTTTAAAACGTTATTGAAAATATTTTGGGCAAACATTTTTCGCAAAATATTTTTTCAACCCCAAAATAACATTATGTTTAGAATGTTT
Organism: Amphiura filiformis; assembly: GCF_039555335.1. Classification (NCBI taxonomy): domain Eukaryota; kingdom Metazoa; phylum Echinodermata; class Ophiuroidea; order Amphilepidida; family Amphiuridae; genus Amphiura; species Amphiura filiformis. The sequence goes on along the minus strand of NC_092640.1, from coordinate 12,838,961 downwards.
TGTATCAAGTTTTCAAGAATGTTTTTGGAATGTGTGGTAAACCCAAATAGGAGGTGGCCAATGAGGAATGCGGTGACAAACATATATTAGTTCAGCAGTGTTTATTTCGTTGTTTCAGTACCACGCCATGTTTATCAGAGGACGAGCTTTCCTTAATTAACCTATGACCTGAGTGGGTGACAGGCTGTCACTAACTTTATCGGCTGCTACACGAATAACAATCTTAAGCTTTACTACACTCCTCCACCCTTGGTTTACTGGTCATTTAACTACCAAACATGTGAACTTTGCTTTATGCAACAATAGAACAACAAACTACCTGTAAAACTACATGTACACAAGTCCCCTAAAGTTTGGTTACACTTTTTTTTTCTTACACCTAGTAATTGTATACCATGTTAACTAACGATGGGGAAAAGATTTGTGTCCAACTGCAAGTAGCATACTAGGAAACCTTAATTATACATCAACACAGATTGTGAATGATTAAGAAACACAATTATTTCCAGTGGCAGTTACTCCTTATACATGTAGTTATACCTGATACATTGTAAATAGATGACAAGAAAGTACAATGTGAATAAAGTGAAAATTTCACACAACTACAACTTGTTTCATTTGGAGTACAGTATTTGAGTCCATGACTGAAATTTGATGTTCAGTTCTATTTAAAACCACTGATACACAAGAATTTGGAAAATTACCTTAATTTTTTTTTTTTTTTAGATAATTGATCCAAAAAAACAAACACTTTTGGGTTCAATTTGGATGTTTTTTCTGTTTTTCTTTCAGAAAAGGAAACCCAAAACATAAAACATGAAAATTTGATGTTTTATGTGCAACGGTAAAACAAAATCAAGTCTTTACATTTTGCTTCTATTTTGGTACTCTGTTTTGAGCTCAAAAAATGTTATTCAAAACCATACCTGACAGGGGGATTGATTTGCCTTTGTGATCTGCGCAATTCACCCTGTTCATTACCAACATTTGGTTGGTTACCTTGGTTACCATCAGGCTGTGTGTAGAAACTTACACCCCTGTACAACTACTCTAAAAGCCACAGCATATAAAGCTTTGGTACGCCCACACCTTGAGTATAGCTGTTGCGTTTGGGACCCCGCTAATAAAGAACTCATACAGAAGGTGGAAGCTGTCCAACGCAAAGCAGCAAGATTCGCTTGCAGAGATTACGGCAGAACAAGCAGCGTCACAGAGATGATGAAATCACTACAATGGGATTCTCTCCAAATGCGTCGGCAGGCAACAAGGTTGACTATGCTTCACAAAGTCAACTCTGGCCAGGTTGCCATACCGGCGCAAACGTTTCTCACACCAGTCGTCCGCCCCACTCGTCATAACAACAGCCTAGCATATCTCAGACCAAGAGCAAAGAAAAACTGCTACAGAGACTCGTACTTCCCAAGAACAATTCAAGAGTGGAATGTACTGCCTGAACATATAGTTAACATACCAATCACCTCAACATTCAAGACCGAAGTTACAGATCACTTAAGAAGAAAGCAACTACAACAAGCATAAGCAACCTACGCGCCCTCACATCCCTTCGCGCTTGACTTCATGTATGGAAGCGTTGCGAAGTATTCTTCAAAGTCAAAAGTCAAAAAGCTGCTCATTTACAACTTCTGCCTCGTCAAGAAGTACATCACCTGGAGGCAGAAATACATCCAACTTTGGTTCAGCCTGTGAGGGATTTTGCATGTTACTGTAACGCTTACGTATCTGGTCAACATGACGCTTCCACACACGACCATCAGTCAGCTTCACTTTGTAGGAAACTGGGCCAGTTTTAGCAATGACATGACCTGGGAGCCATTTTGGACCTCTAGCTGCATAATTGTGAGCAAAAACTGCATCTTGAATTTGAAATTCACGCTCTTTTGCATGCATATCATGATTGTGTGCTTGTCCAAATTGCTTCTCCTGGACACGCTTCTGCAAATCTGGGCGTACCAAATCCAATCTTGAACGAATTGTACGCTTCATTAGCAATTCAGAGGGGGACTGACCAGTAGTCGTGTGGGGAGTGACTCTATATTTCATTAGAAACCTTGCAATTTTGGTTTCAAGTGATGACTTGTCATTCATTTTCTTCATAGCGTCTTTGAAAGTTTGGACTGCGCGTTCGGCAAGTCCGTTAGTCGCTGGATGGAAAGGTGCTGAGCGCACATGCTTAATTCCATTTTGTTTGAGGAAATCTGCGAATTCCGCACTAGTGAATGCGGTGCCATTGTCCGAAACAATGGTCTTGGGCAGTCCATGCGTTGCGAACACTCTGCGAAGGGTGTCAATCGTGGCTGTCGAGGTTATCGAAGACATAATTTGCACATCCAACCACTTGCTTTGTGCATCGACAATCACCAAAAAATTATGTCCCAGGAAAGGCCCCGCAAAATCAATATGGATTCTGGCCCATGGTTCCTGCGGCCATTGCCATGGGTGTAAGTGTGCCCTTGGCGGTGATTTGCGATTAACTTGGCAACTGTCACAACGTCGAACCATCGCTTCGAGATCATTGTCAATTAAGGGCCACCAGACAAAACTGCGAGCCAAGGATTTCATAAGCGAAATACCGGGGTGTGTATCATGCAGTTCTTCTGTGATATACTGGCGACCTTGGGGTGGAACTACCACGCGAGAACCCCACATAATACAACCGTCGTGCAGACTCAACTCATCCTGACGATGAAAGTAGGGTTTGAGATGCTCATCATCATGGGGAATTTGGCATGGCCATCCATTCTGTACATAGTCTTTTACTTTGGCTAGCACAAGGTCTCGGTTTGTCCATAGTCTGATTTTGTCAGCATTTACAGGTGTAGATTCCATTATGTCAAATATATACCAGAACATAATCAGCTGGTTCTGGCGTACGCATACCTCCACCCTTTGGAGGCAAAGGCAGTCTACTGAAGGCATCAGCATTAGAGTTTGCTACACCTGGTCGATACTGCAATTTGTATAGATATGCAGAGAGTGTGAGACTCAACGCTGCAAACGTGATGACGCCATATAGGGTATTGCTCGTGCTTCACCAAATAAACCTAGCAAAGGCTTGTGGTCGGTGGTGATACTGAAATGTCTTCCATAAAGGTATTGATGAAAATACTTCACAGCAAAAATGACCGCTAGCCCTTCTTTGTCTAGGTGCGAGTAGTTCTTTTCTGCTGGCGTTAGCGTGCGGGAAGCATACGCGATAGGATGCTCTGTTCCATCTGCATCTGTGTGAGCCAGCACCGCCCCTACTCCGTAGGGACTGGCGTCACATGAGACGAGTAAGTCCTTATCAACATCATAGTGGACTAGGACGTCCGCTGATGCTAGCATCTGTTTGCAAGTTGCAAACGCGTCCTGTTGAGGCTTGCCCCACCTCCATGCGCAGTCTTTGTGTAGCAACTTGTGGAGGGGGGCAAGCACTGTGGACAACCGTGCCACTTGCCATAATAATTGAGGAGTCCTAAAAAGGACTTCAATTGAGTGACGTTGGTCGGCTCAGGTGCCTTTGATATTGCGTCTTGCCTTTGATTTGTGGGCTGCAACCCGGCAGCGGAAATCCGGTGACCAAGGTACGTGACCTCTGGTGCGAAAAATGTGCACTTGTCCTCGCGTAAGCGAAGTCCCGCCTCTTCGAGTCGCGACAAAACTTTCTCCAAGTTTTGTTTGTGCTCTGCTTCAGTAGCACCGCTCACCAGCACATCATCCAAGAAGCAACACGTGAATGGTATGTCGGCCAACAAGCTGTCCATGACACGCTGGAATACCGAGGGCGCTGATGCGATACCAAAAGGGAGCCTCATTAGCCGAAAGAGGCCTAGATGTGTATTAATGGTGCACAATTCCTGCGATGCTTCATCTAATTCTAACTGGTTATACGCATGACTTAAATCTAGCTTACTAAATGTCTTACCACCAGAAATCTTAGCAAATAACTCTTCAACACGTGGCAGTGGGTATTTGTCAGGGACCAAAACAGGGTTAACAGTGGCTTTATAGAAAGTAGCCGGCGTTACAAGTTTTAGAGTTACCGGTCACATCTGTTTAGTCTTAAATGAAAGCTAAAGCTTGGGTTTTTATTCCATTCCCACACTGGGGAGTGGTTATTTCAAATGGACTCACCTACTCAGGTAGTTCGATTTGAAATTCACACTCCTTGTGTGGGATATTAAGGTCATGTCTTCCATAGGGCGTAAAAATGTCAATTGGAATAACCCAATCACATTTTCATACCAGTTTTTTTAAAGGGTTCAATGCAGTAAGGTAGCTCCTAAGTTGATTGATTTGGCGCTAATTATAAACATACATATTGAAGTGTGTGCTACTCACCCCTGCATGTGGTTCCTGAGCTTCATGTAAGGTAGCCACCTTCTTCCATCCAAACACCCTCATTATTGCAAGCTGAACAGGATTGAGCCGTGCAGCTGAGGCTATTGTCCGAAAGAAATAAGGATACCTATTTCGATCCGAGAGTTCGCTGGCTGACGATGCGTGAGCCATCTGTCAAAAAAGTTCAAATATCGTAATATGCCCAATCGCCATTCTAACTTCCGGTTTTTGAGAGTAGTTTTGGGACACTTTGACCTCTGGCATATCGGGAAAATTGACGTAATTATTATTAATTTTCTTATTATTGTCGTAATTTTGATCATTAAATAATTAATTTATAAAATACTAATATTTGTTTTAAATGCTGTAAAACATTTTAGATTATATTTTGTACGTACAAAACATCAATGTTTCTGAATTTTCTGAAAGGTCAAAGGACAAAGTGTCCCAAAACTGCAAAAACTGTCATACAATGCATTGCAATTTCCAATGCCGATTGGGCTTATTCTGGTTAAGTAAAACTTAGATCATAACAACTAGACAGTGTGCAGAATACGCTATCTCTGCACTCAATCGGGATAACCGGCAATGACCTGCCCGCTGATTGCGTAGAATTGCCAAGGACCTGTTTTTTCTGGAGTCTTAAACAATCGGCAAATGAGCCACCGTAGCCATGCTTTGGTCAATTATGACCACTAGGACTATAATTGCCTGGTGCTACAAATGATACTGACTAGGATAAGGTCATCCAAAGGTCATTATGACCAAAAGCATCATGATTTTATGTTAAAATGGCACACATAGCAACAGATTTGGATCGAATGCATCGAATATAGCCAGTGTATATAGGGTGTACACAGAATTGAGGTAAAAGGTCAGTAAGGGATCATTTCCGGTATTGGTACAAATACATTAAAAACACTATTTCTTCCACAAATTACATAGCACGATGATGTCCTTCACATATCGGCTAGGGTATACATGGAATAAGGGTCAAAAATAGCACAAAAATAGTACAATTACGTCACTTGCACACATACACCAGCTATACCAGCGCACATAGGGTGTACACATAATTGGGTCAAATATCGTAGGGGTCATTCCGGTATGATATGTTTCTACATGAATGAAAGCTTAACAAACCATAAAACAGAATTAAAATCGGACAATGCATCGTGATGTACATGTAGTGTTAATTTTTAGATGCTCGTAAATGGAATGAAATCTTGCCACAAATGGCTATAATGGCGAAATTGGTACTTAGGGGTATTCCAGAAAATAGATGCACCCACCCTATAGAGGAGTTCGGATTTCCGAACTTTTGGTCTAGTCGTGATTGTTGGAAATCCAGACTTTTACAGCGTCCACAGGTGAAATATCCATCAGAAAAAAAATCAAAATCGGAAATCCTCAATATTGGTCAATATTTTTCATTCATTCATTTAATTGCATTTCCAAGCTTTTTTGAGTAACATTGGCAACTGGAATTCTCCAGACATTTCTTTTATTGAAAATTACTCCTCTACGGTGCACTTACTTTCTGGGATAGCCCATTTCATTTCAATTCACTGTTATGCTAGACTTCTCCGTAGTCCGCTTGCCTATTTTGCATACTCTGGCTGTTATATTTTAAAGTATAAAACTCTGATTTCATTGATAGATTTTCACACCTGATCTTTTCAGTCACTGTACTCCCTCTCTTTGTTAGCTTCCCAAGTGCACTACTAGTAAATCACGCCTCCTCTTGAATAGGACAATATTAAAGCCATATTATAACATTTTCAAACAAAATAGATTAGCATTTCTTTGCCATAAAATGTTAGCTTTTACTGTCAGATATATCCCCTTTTATTTTTGAACCGAACAACTACGGCAAAGCAAAGAAAATTGGAATTTACTACCAGCGCACATGTCGCCAATACGTACCACTCATTCGGTCATGTTGTGGTACGACCCTTTGTTGTGTATATCACCGCCCCGCACGCCGTGTACGTACTGTGTGTTATGAACATCGTGTATGCGTTCGACTAATAATTCCATCGTAATAATAAAGCGCTGAATCCGGCGTTTTATTCAAAATCTCGGATTTTGACAAAACTACAACACCTAGAGTCTTGAATTTTGAAGGGTATATTGGTTTAATAAATTACGATTTAATTGTGTAAAAAAAAGGAATTTTAAAAATTCAGTGAGGGCGTCTTCCTCAGCAAATGTTATAATATGGCTTTAAGTCACTTGCACACATGCATCAGCTATAAGCATTGTCTATATCTCTATGGTGTACACAGGATTGGGTTCAAAGGTCATTTAGGGTCATTTCTGGATGGAACCAAATGTCTTTAAAATGCTGCTACTGGCACAAATATGACAAGTTTGTCACTAAGACTATTCTGATACCACATATGATCCAAAATAAGTGGTTCCATAATTTATTTACCTGTGATATTTCATGTCGATTCCAAGAGAGGTCTATATCTAAATATTTACTTTGCCATATAGCCACTTACCATGCTGTGTAACACGCTATGTTCTGATCATTACATGAACAATTCTATAGAGCCCGTCCGCCCGTCCGAGACGGGCTTATTTGATCTTCAGACTTGCTATATTTCTTAGCCAGCCCGTCCAATGGACGCCCTGTAATATTGCTACTATGTAATTATAGGTAGTATAGTGTCGTACCGTCGAAATACCAGGACAAAATTGACCAAATTTGTTATGGTTATATTTATCTTCCGTTTAGCCATAATAAGCCACAATAATTTATGTCGGCCAATTTCAACATTGAAACATTTTCGTCCGCCTTGGGAATTTTATTGCGTTTCCCAAAAGTGTCATCCGAAGCACTTATAAGAACCTTTGGCATCTACGGTATAAGAGCGAGTAAAAAGTATAAAACCTACCCAAACGTAAGGCAATTGCTTGACTCCCAAAAAAACACAATTGAGAAGAAGGACATAGCGGGCAGCTTTATGTTATTACATACCGAGGACAAACCCGTAAGAGACAGTGTTCCGAATCCCATATCGGTGAGACCAAAAGGTCGCTTCGCACCAGATGTTTGGAACACCGTCGCCCTTACTCTAGAACTCTAGCTTCGAATTTGCACACGATAGTTACGTATTCAAATGTGAAGCTATCGGTGAGCAAATTCTTGGCTAGATTTCTCGAGCATCGTCGCTCCAGCTCTACCTCGTCTGGGTCTCCCATGCCCAAAACATCCACATCGAGTCTCCCGGCAACACTTGGACAAAGGTCAAATTCTGGACAAGGAACGCAGATATTTTGAACCCGGTGTTAATGAGGCCATATAAATTATATCAGAGAGAATCAGCCATCGCTGAACAGAGACGGGGCCGATACAAGTTTCCAAGAGTCTACGACCCGATTTTGGGGTCAATTGTCCGTAAGGGCGTTGACCCATAAACTTGTGCTTCCAGTCTGCTGATGAAAGTCGAAGTATCGGCTGAAAATTCCTGGTACGCAAATGTTTGTGTTGTGATCAAAGAATTAACCAATTGTAAAGTTTACTTCGAGGACTGTTGAATATAAAAAAATATCAATTTTTAATAATTTGCCATATAGTCACTATAAAGCCCCATTTTGCAAACTGATATTTTACGCCATGATCACTTACAAATGTATATACAGCCTTTATGTTTGGAACAAAAAAATATCTTAACCTAATCAATCACTGATTTTATTCCAACAACATGTGGCGTGCTTTTTGTCAACCAAAAGAGATTCCCAACATTTGGTATTCTAACTAGGTCACGTAATGCATAACTTGTAATTTTGTAGTGTACGAGGAAATATAGAAACTAGTGTGCTTTAGGTGGTACTACACTCCCTAATAAATTTTGTGACTAATTTTACATATTTCTCAAAAAATAACTACACACTGGTAACAAAAGTTATGTAAATTATAGGGGCAAGGAATCCAATTACTTCACTGAAATTTCAGCGATTCAAGTTCAAGTTCAAGTTCAATTTTATTAAATACATTCAGGCCTTTGGCCCATAGTATTACAAAATATTTTGCATTATAAAGTATCACAAATACACAAGCAACACAAGTTATTTTACAATATAATGAGAAAACAGCATTATAGCAAATTTCTTCTTAGCAAATCCAGAATTAGATGTTGCATACCTCGATCAATGACAGTTTCGTGCTAAGACCTCGACGGCTGCTTCCTGGCGGAGAGGACGTTGGTGGCGCTGTTTGTTTTAGGACTTGGTCATAAATATGCGGAAGAAAGTAGTTCCCTTGGTCTCTGTTGAGTGTTTTGGCCCCTTCTTTCTTATCCAGATGGCTTCCTTGATATATCTCTTATTTCTGTTCTGTTCCCTTTTCTTTTATTTCTGACTGTTCCCATCCAATAACATGGTTTTCCTCAGAAACATGATCAGTTATTGCCGATTTGTTATCCTCCCCTGTAATGGAGGCCTGTCTCTGACATCCAGTGAAGGCTTTCTTTGAAGCCTTTTCTGCTTCAGTTTTATGTTCTTTCAATCTGGTGCCAAATAGTCTAGATGTTTCGCCTATGTAGGACTTGTCACAGTTGAGACACGGTATTTCGTATGCACAGTCTGAAGTTTGGGTTACATCTCGTTTATCTTTTGGATGGACCAAAAAATGTCTCAGTGTCTGATGTGGTTTAAAGGCGGTTCTGATACCATGTTTATTGAATACTCGCCGAACGCGTTGGGAAAGTCCTTCTTTGTAAGGAAGAACTGCCATCCCCCTAGATTTGGACTCAGTTTGTTTCTTGTACTGTGGTATGCTCTTTTTTCGGCGTTTGCTTAAAGGCCCATTCCGGATAGCCACAAATTTTGAGAGCTTCTTCACTGAAAGCCTTCACTGGATGTCAGAGACAGGCCTCCATTGCAGGGGAGGATAACAAATCGGCAATAACTGATCATGTTTCTGAGGAAAACCATGTTATTGGATGGGAACAGTCAGAATAAAAGAAAAGGGAACATATTAAATAAGAGATATATCAAGGAAGCCATCTGGATAAGAAAGAAGGGGCCAAAACACTCAACAGAGACCAAGGGAACTACTTTCTTCAGCATATTTATGACCAAGTCCTAAAACAAACAGCGCCACCAACGTCCTCTCCGCCAGGAAGCAGCCGTCGAGGTCTTAGCACGAAACTGTCATTGATCGAGGTATGCAACATCTAATTCTGGATTTGCTAAGAAGAAATTTACTATAATTATTTCATTGACAATCCTGATGATCTTATTTGCGGAGAAAACAGCATATTGATGAAGAATTTTACATGAAAAGTGATTCAAGACAAGTGGTTCATTTAAATAAACGTATGTTAAGAAATGAGGTACATTCTAGCGGTACCTCTTTTCTTATCATTAATAACGTTTCGCTTGTTTTGAGTTACTAAAATTCCAGTGTAGTAACTAGATTCCTTGCCCCTATAATATACATATCTTTTGTTACCAGTGTGTTATTATTTTTTGAGAAAAATGCAAAAATAGTCACAAATCAAGGGGTGTAGTACCACCTTAAGGATTTTCATTATCTAAATCAATATATTATTGAAATATAACATTTTGATGTTTTGTAAAAGTTCATTCTACAAATCATATAATTTAAAAACTTGCTTGATTTATTGTTGTTAATGAGATATGTACATTTTACAAAAGTGTTACTGTTTCAGCCCTCTTTACAACATAACTCAAGAACCACAGGACCTACAAAAGTATATCTGTGATATTTGAATTCTTCTACTGAACTGAGCAATGATATTTGCCAAAGCTCACTGCCATTCGCAAGATGCCGTGAACTACCAAATCGCAACAGCTTAAAATAGTTGCTAACCTTAAATTGAGGTATTTTCGTTGATAATTACTGCTACTATTGATTTCACTTCGACTCTAGAAGATTTAGTAGCCGAGTAGTTTTGAATAAATAATCCTCTTGACGCTGAAGTTTGGACTTTTCCACTGCATTTCCCTAATGTCTCTGATTATCCCTTTAAAGGAAAAGCGTGCGATGTTACTTACAATGGCAAGGACAGATCAATTCAATAATACACTATTTTAGAATTATTCCCATCAGATAATCGAATCAAGGTCATAACAAACACGTACACACGGGACGAGATTTTCATTTTTGCAAGAACAATATATTGCTGAAGATGCAGTAGCGGAAAGTGACAACACTTATAACAATAGACGCGGCAAAATGATTGACATTGAATATGACAATTGATTGTGAGCTTTACTCTGGATGTGCGGCTGCCAAATAGTGCTTTATCAACATGATCAAGTTGGTTTTGCCAGTAAAATAAGTGAAACTAGAGAACAACAGCATTTCTTGCTGCTGCAACTTCAACTTCAAGTTGATTAAGTAACAGGTATTTATAGCAGCTTCCAACTTCAATGCAGTTGGCACTCTTTGCGCAATTAATGAGCATTCAACACTGACAACTTTAAATAAATTTTAGCCAATGCCATTTGTAGTAATTGTTTCAACTTATTGTGCAATTTGGTAGGTAGAGGACCAGGACATCATGTTGGTGCTTGGGGAAATACCATGGTTTCTTTCAAATAAATCTAGCCACCTTTTGCTTCAGCCACTTTTGCACTTGCTTGTGCAATAGTGCAAGCCAAGCCCCTAGATGACAACTGATACCAATCCAAAAATACATGCAGTAACATGCAGGCTGTGCTGGCTACTTGGAAGCTTGGCAAGCTGCCAGGGGAGACGGAGAAACCCACTTACACCATTACACAAAGATCTGGCATTATTAGCATTAGTGTAATAGATAAGTAAAGTATTTTTTTTCGCTGATAATTCAACAGGTAGTACAATACCGTATGATATTATGGAAGGGGAGGGGTAATATTATCACCCTGGGCAATTAAAGATTTCCAAGGTGAAGGTCAAAGTTTATACAGGTCAAAATTCAAAACTGCTGATTTTTTTAAAAACCCATACCAAAATATTCTTCTGATCATAAGGAATTAGAAAAAGTATTGATTGACCTATTATAGTACAGGGTACTATGTGGTGATATTTGAGTTAGCCTTTTTGTCTTGCTAATTAGTGGAACCAATGCATCCTTACACATCAAAGGATAAAACTAGAATTGATTCCATTTTTTTCTATGCCCCCTGACGAGGGGTCGAAGGTCATAATGGGGGCCAAAATGTAAAATTTGTTCTATCATGCTGTAATATACCTCAAATTGCTCCTCTCTTTGCTAGGAATATATAAATCAATTGTCATATTGCACTATGGTGCTTGGTTTAGGAGTTATCATGCTTATAGAGTAAATTGCAGTGGCGTACCGTGGCCGCCCCAACCCCGGGGGGCTGAAGAAGAAACAATTTTGCCGCCCCTTCTTAACAGCCCGAAAAGGTTGACCCAATTTTTTTCACGGTCGTTTGAAAAAGTGAAGAGCAAAAAAAACAAAACAAAAAGGATTTTAGGCGCTAGCGCCCTAAAATCAACCTATTTTCAAAATTTGTTATGCTTTTTCAATTTTTTGCGCCCTTTTTTCTTTGTTAATTCGTTTTGACGCCCCATTTGTTTTTGCCGCCCCTGTTTTTTGCCGCCCCTTCGTTTTGGCTTCCCCCTACTTTGACCCCGGGGGGCTGGCGCCTCCAAAGACCCCCCAAAATACGCGCATGAATTGGGTCAAATGTCAAGTATCTCATGCTTAAGAGCCAAATTTTCAAAATGCACCTTTTCAATCGCGTCAAACGAAACAGGAAAATAATTTGTTTGAGAAATGTATATACCTCAGAATCGGATGAAATCAACGGTTATGCATACACATATTCGTTTTTAAGGTCAATATGAGTCTCTTTTAAATGAAAACACGTCATTCGTGCTTGATAATTATTTTTCTAACATATAGCCTAAGGCATAACGTTGTGATTGCCAGATTAAGAGCGTTCATTTAAATTTTGTTATTAATTCGGCTCACAATTGCAAGCCATAAAGCAAACGCAAACGCAAAACGCAAACGTGTCCCTTATACGCGAATATTTTTTCTCAATTGTAGTAAATAGCGTGTACAGTCAGTCTACTCTACTCGGACGCACACATTGTGCCGACTTTGAAGGCACCCATACCTCAGCAGAGACGCAGCACTGCGCACTGTTTACGCGCTGTATACGCAAGCATTGTCACTTTGTACTTCAGAGTGGACAAACTGTAACAATCATTACTCTTACCTGTAACAGTTTCCAATGACTGGTGACTTCTGCCAATTCTTGCGTAATGAAAGACAGCATTTCACCCATGAGGCAAATCTTTGTAGGCGGTGTGTAAAGTAACTCAAACAGGCCCGTCATGGCCACGCCTATTGATGCCTAGAACAAAAACAAATCATTTTAATACCATGGTGGTAAAATCATTTACAATGGTAAGTCTATGGTTGGTTATAATAATAGACACCAAGAAACCCAGAGATTTTACCAATACAAACCTTTAAAAGCATGACTATATGAAGCAAAAATTATGTAGCTTTAGAAATGTTCGCCGATCGTAGCTTTATCTTGAAATGCCAATAGCTGCATACCCCTCTTATGGTTTGCCAAAAAATAGCTTGCCCGTAAAATTCACCCTCATATACAACTGGCCACACCTTGTTGTGTCACAATACTGAGTTCCCATTATGCAAAAATAGTTCACCAGTTAGCCAAAAACTATAAAAATCCACTTAACGTGCAATTTGGAGTTAAGGTTTTACCATCTAAATGTTTTTTTCGTCATTCAAGGTAGTGCAGGTAATGATAAGATTACTTTATATAAATGATTTTCTTGTCATTCAAGGTAGTACTGGATGATGGCAAGATTACTTTATTAAATGTTTTTCTCGTCATTCAAAGTAGTGCAGGTAATGGTAAGATTACTTTATATAAATGATTTTCTTGTTATTCTATGTACGATCAATTGTCTACGTTCAAAGTTGTCAGATATATGCCTACGTGTAATTATGCTAGTTGTATTTATATACCGTAAAAACTCGATAGTTAGCATATGTGCTTACTATCGAGCGCTTTTGAAAACATGAAAATTGTACGAAAGTCCGGCGCTTTACCAACTGAGCTAATGGGTTTGAGACACATTTGTAGGTTTACTTGTTCTTAGGGAACAGGCCAAAAGATCGATGACGTCCTATAAACGAAACTAGTTTCGTTTAGGGGGGAGGGGGTAAAAATACTCGATTACGTTTGTATAAAAAACATCGAAGAATATGTCATTATATATTTGTAAGTTTTTCACTTTTCCTCATCAATATGGTTTTTATTACAACAGAAATTGCAAAACTGTTTTTCAAAAATATAAATATATTGCAATATTCAATATTTCCCCATGATTTGCATCAGTTGAATACATTGACGCAAACAAATAAGGGCGCATGATATTAATTAATATGTGACTGGACACTACGAATGAGCCTTAAACTCGGCAAATTGTATTCTGAGTTACATTGTAAAATGTGCGTGAAGGTCGTATTCATAGTATCTGAATTCGGTGCGACAAGTTATCTCATTAAACACTGTTTAAACCAATCAATAATCCTATTATTGAAGAGGATAATAAGCGTCTACCTATTTCTATAGAATCCTTAAATAGTTCTTGTCTTTGTTTGCTAAATCCTGTTCAAGTGGTGGATAACAAAGCATTGTATTTTGTCTAGGTATGTATAACCAACAATTTTAATTTTAAAACAATGAGAGGACATTCCTGAACCTCGTTGACTTGGGGATGATTTGAAATGACCGACAATTATGACCGAAAAAAGTTTGTTGAAGGAACAGACTTCAACAAACCATAACCCCGCTTCTGGATATCGTTTGAAGTCAAATGATATACCATTTTAAAGCTTATGATATATATTTTCTAAACACGAAATAAAACAAAATTGACCGGGGCCGACTTTACGGCTGATTCGTGGTGTCCAGTCACATATATGCGACAGAGACTTTAGCTTGGTATCACTCAAAACTTTCCCGGCATGCTCGTCGTACTCAGATATCATGAAACCCCGTATCGGTTACTCGTCATTTGCATACTTCAATTTGAACTTGCTAGCCAAGCGAAAACAATGACCCAGTTTTGGAAAGAGAAGGAACCGGAGTACTTATCAAATAATATACATAAACATGATAGAGGCCTACGCCAATAATAATTACCAACTCGCTCGTACTCAGTTTAGTAGAACATTAAAGTGAAGTAGGTCCTACACACTCCGAATTACATGTGCTGAGATTGGGCGATGTTCTTGAAGGACTGATCAAACTATAGTTGATAATAGTTCTTCTGAAATATGGTGAGAATAATAATAATTGGTATGGGTTTTAACAAGATTTGATCAACTTTGAAATTTCACCCCCTGCATAAGCATCCATTTTGGATTAATCATTAATGCAAACTCCGCGCTGTTTCACAAATTGATTTTCGGTGACTTTTGCTATGTTATTTAATATGCTTTTCTGATATGAATGGTGATAAATGAATTCTGTTGCAATTAGTGGTGGGTTAAACCTCTTATTTTTCTTAATTTGACTATGCTACAAGTTAAGCGCCATTTTGTCTTTCTGAGGTGCATTTTATATTTGGTTATAATTATTTGTTAATTTTCGTATTTATGTGTTCAACCTTGGTGTTTTTTCACTAAAGAAGGAACCAAGCTGTTATCTGTAGTGTAACAATAGCAAAATTAATATTTAATATTATAGCTACCTGAGATTAGCCTTGAGACGTGCTTTGAACTGAAATTAATTTCAGATACATGTAATACATGTATAAGGCAAGAATGTATATTTTAATAAACAGATAAAGAAGGAACCAAACTCTAAGGCTTTTGTCTGTAGTGTAACAATAGTAGAGTTGATTTTTAATTTTATAGCTACATGAGATTGGCCTTGAGATATGCTCTGAACCACTAGACTTATAAATTAAGCTTGTTGTAGGTCCTGGAATAAACTATTGGGCTTCATATGTATTTTGAGAATGTGTAATAAAATCAGCGTATTTTTGTTGATATGCAGGCTTTATTTAATATTTACCCACCCAAAACAATACTAGGGATAACCATATGTCCAGTTTAATATACCCAGTTTATACCTTTAAATATATGACCCAACATTTTCAACATTTCAGAATTACGTTTCTGGCAGGGAGGGAGGGGGTCGGCCGAGAAACGAAACTAGTTACGTTTATAGGACGTCATCGATCTTTTGGTTTGTTCCCTTATATAGCTTTGTGTATCGATGACTTGTCCAAAACCCTTTAAACTTTGTGGATGGGGCTCTTCATGTATGTATGTTTTAAAAGCGCTCGATAGTAAGCACATATGCTAACTATGGAGTTTTTACGATATTATGCCATAGAAAAAGAGGAAAAACCTTATTTCAAACCCGATTTTCTTTCATTGAAAAGACAAAATGAATGTTAACTTGTTAAGAATATTATTTAGTTGAATTTATTGCATTATTACTACTTACACCAGCCGAATCACATGAATGTTCTATCATGAGATTTTTTAGAACTATAAATCTGCTGTTTGTCAAGAAGTATACAACAAAGCCCCAAATAAATCTAATTATTTCATTAATTTGAGCGAAAATTAGCAGCGAAGAATCGAACCAGCGGAGAACTAAAATTGGCTCTCACGGGAGTGCCACCTTTACCAGTAAGTAATTCAAATCTTCGGAGTTTTTAGGTTAATTTAAAGAATGTCAAGAAAAGCTGGGTCAAGGTTGTCTTATTTTTATTTGTTCCTAAGGAAAGAAATAGTGTTCAATAAGAAGTTCAATTTAAATCTAAAAGCTTTTTCATAAAGCTTATATAAGAGTGACATTTTCCTTTGTAACAGTTATTGGCTTTAAAATCGACCAGGAAGATAAAAGCCGTTTTGCTGCTTTAGACAATTATTAGTCTGACCCATTTGTAATGCGGTTTGCGTTTTTTGTTTTTGTTTGTTTTGTTTTTATCGTTCAACAATGCCAATTTGGGGCATTGTATTATATCCGAAATGCAATGCAATTCTGTAGTGTTTTCATACAGCACACCCCCATGTAGGTTATAATAGGGCCTACAGTACAGAATAGTATAGTCTTCAGTCTTCAGTCTTTATGCTCCTAAATAAAGCAGATAGCTTGTCCAAGGAGAAATGTGCTGCTCAAAACACAGGTGCAGTTGTGCCAATAGTGCAGGATATGTACAAGATGTGCGAGTAAAAAAAAAAACTCCAGATGCTTAGAGAACCTGGTGGACTGCAGAAGGCTGTAGAGCTCTAACTGCAGGGAGTGCTGCTGACTGGAAGGCTTGGACTGATGTTGATGTTACAGCTTCCACAGGCAGGCAGTTCCAAATTGGTATCGTGCGAATGAAGAAAGAATACTTGTAAGTGTCCCGAGATGCTCGGATGGGCTGATACCGGAGATGGTGGGTTAATCTCCCAACGGTTGGATGCAGTTTGATGATGGGTGGAAAGTTAACATTTATGAGTCCATGATGTATTTTGTGGAACATTGAACACTGAATGAACAGTCTCCTTGTTTTAAGAAGGTCCAGATCTAACTGATGAAGTAGTGTTGTGACGCTAGCCCGCCTATCAAAGTTTCCACAAATAAATCGGGCTGCTTGGCGCTGGACTGTTTCCAATGACTTGATGTCCCTAGATGTATATGGACTCCATGCTGATACAGCATATTCAAGCTGCGGTCTTACTAAACTTTGGTAAGCCTTTAGTTTCACCTTCTGTGAGCATGGACCAAGATTTCTTCGGATGACCCCAAGGGTACTCACTGCCTTAGATCGAATGTTAGCAATGTGCTCTTTGAAAGTCAAATCACTGGAAATGGTGACTCCGAGATATTTGTGACTAGCAACTTTTTGGATGACTTGTTTAGCTACAGAGTAATTGAAGACAGACTGCTGCTTTTTACGGGTGATGGTGAGATGTTGACATTTTGATGCATTGAAGGCCATTTGCCAATTGTCAGCCCATGCATGCAAAGACAGCTTGCAGATCTTGCTGTAATATCTGATGATCTTCAGGTCCCCGGATTTCTCGGTATAGGATGCTATCATCGGCGAATAATCTGATGTTGGACTTTATCCCACTTGCAATATCATTAATATATATCAAGAAGAGTGTAGGACCAAGGACAGATCCTTGTGGGACCCCTGAGTGTACTGGGGCCCAAGCTGAGCACTGACCATTGATGTTAACAGACTGTTTGCGATCTGACAAGAAGCCTTGTATCCATTTGAGTGTTCTTCCCCTGATGCCATAATGGTCTTTGTGGCCAATCTATGATGAGGGACCTTATCAAAGGCCTTACTAAAGTCCAGCAACAAAACATCCATTTGCCCACTTCTATTCAAGCATTCTGCCCAGTCATGAACTGCCTCGATAAGTTGCGTCTCGCAGGATCTTTTTTCCCTGAAGCCATGCTGGTTGTCTACTATGATGTCATTTGCAGAGAGATGTTTGGACATGTGTGATAAAACAATATGCTCCATTATCTTGCATGAGATACAGGTCAAACTGATTGGCCTGTAATTTGCTGGATTTGATTTGGTACCCTTTTTGTATATCCCAGTTACATGAGCTTTCCTCCAGTCATCTGGAAGCTGGCCAGTCGCATACGATTGCTGAAAAATATAATGCAACATTGGACCTATCTCAGTGGCATAGTCGTGAAGAAGTCTGGCAGGAATGCTATCAGGTCCCCCAGCTTTAGATGTGTTTAACTGCGCCAGTTGTTTAATCACTCCAGCCAGTTCGATGTCTAAGTCATCTATACTGGAGAATGGCGAAGGGCCCTTGTCAGGTACGGATGTCAGGTCTTCATGCGTAAACACCGATGAAAACTGTCTATTTAGTGCCTCCGCTTTGGATTTGTCAGATGTAAAAGACTCTCCATCAACTACCAAGGTAGGTATGCCAACAGCTTCCCGCCTCAGTGATCTTATAAATGACCAAAATGTTTTCGGACTGGTGTCAAGACTAGGCCCTAAGATTTCTTCCATGTAGTGATGGTACGATTCACGGAGTAATTTGGTTACATGATTACGCTGTATCTTGTAAGAGCTCCAGAATCTTTCAGATTTGGATTTTCTTGCAGCACTGTATAATTTGTCCTGTTTCCTCATATGCTTGATTATATGATGGTTTATCCAGGGGTGGGATGGTTTCCCCTTGGACATATGATGGGGGACAGACTTTTCCATAGCTTCCAACAGAAACGTTTTAAACATATTCCAGTTTTCATTGACTGTTCTTGTGTCTGGCTTGCTCTGGAAAAACTCAGTTTAAGTATGCTCTTTAGATTTTCTGTGTCTGCTTTCTTAAAGTTGAATACCTTATGTGGGCATTTGTTTTGCCGTTTAGGTGCCAGATTGATTTCAAAGATTAGTATATCGTGATCACTGATGCCGGAAGAAACTCTAATATTGTTCACGATATTTGGGTTTGTTGTACACACCAAGTCTAAAACATTTTGAGAACGGGGTCTCGTAATCAGTCTGTTCAGCTGGGTCAACCCTGTTTCGGTGAGGAAGTCGAGGAACCCATCATGCAGCTTTTTGCGTGGGCTTCCAATTTTGGTCACACCAAGATCCCAATTTATATCAGGAAGGTTAAAGTCACCACATAATAAGATATTTGTGAGACTTCCATTGTTCTTGTTCATAATCTTGGCTAAGCTGTAAAATAAATGGTCAAAAGGCTCAGAGCCACTTTTAGGTGGATGGTAAAAACTACCGATGTAGATCTTCCCGGCATTGACAAATTCCATAGACGACCACAATATTTCACAAGGGGTATCTAACTCGGGCATTTCCACCGAGACAAAACAATCTTTCACAGCAAGAAAGACCCCTCCGCCTGCTTCATTCCTATCTTTGCGGGTGACATTATACACTTCTGGGAAAATTGAGTACGTTGGAATTGTTGAGCCTAATTTAGACTCACAACCTATGATGACATCCGGATTATGTTCTTTCACAACTGCTTGAAGACAGTCTTCCCTTTTCACCTTTCAAGCCATCGCAATTTATCACCATTGTTTTCAGCTTTGGCAAGCTACGTTTCTTTGTTTTCAGTGACGATTTGGATCTACGATCATTAGATTTTGTTGGAGTAGAAGTGTCTTGAGGAACAAAATTGCTACTTATATTAAGTTCAGAATCGTCAGTTAATGCTTCAAAGGAATTATGACTAGAAAACTGATCACTGTTGAAGAATGCAGAACCAATGTTGGGCATTCCACATTTGTTGCAGAGCCAAGACAAATTTGGATGACACACATACAGCTGGTAAATTTGGTCTGAGATAATGGCACAGTCTTTATGATACCAAACATCACAGGTGTCACATTGTATGGCTACATGCCCATCTTCAAAAAAATAGAAATGACATCTCACCCTACACTACTGCAATTTCATGGGTTTGTATAGTATTCATGTTCCGTTTAAGCTGTATGCAGTATGTAATACATTTTTGAAGTTGGCATATTGTCGATATTATAGCAGATTTACAACAAAATTTCCGATAAAATGAAAAATAAAATAAAATTCAACTTCTGCAATTTTTCAAAATCTAATGCTCGCGGGGGACATGAAGCAGTCTATTTTCTTAGTCGGCCTCTGAGTTTGATTTCCGGTTACCAATGACTTTCAATCTGTTCAGATTCAGCAACCATGAACAACCGAATTCCAGCAGACAAAAAACGTGATTAAAATGTTACAAAATATTTTCCGAAAATGTCATATAACGTTTTAATGATATGAAATGTCGAGTCTAGGAAATACAGCAAAAACATTTAAAAAAACTATTATCACAAAATGTTAAAACAATGTTGTGTAAATGTTATTGCAAACATTTGTTACCAAACATTAATAAAAATTGTTTTGTCGACTTAAAAAAAATAACGTTATGAACAACGTTTTCTGAAAGTTGTTTGAAAACATTGTAAAAATGTTGTGAAAACGTTTGATAACTTTGTTGTGGCGATATATTATTTTATATCCCGTGCCTATTTTAATTTATTTATTTATTCAAAAATCATGGTGTCATTCACCTCGAGTGAGATCACTCTCTCGTATCATTTCGATTAGACTATCGTTAAACGTCACAATGGTCTTTTGTAAACGAAGGTTTTGTGGACGATGCAAACGGATGTTTAATTGTAGTCTGTGGCATTCACTCAGATGGTTAACATCTGTCCATAAACTCTCCGTGTGAGTCAAGATTTGAACACAACTTCTTATTTTAGAGCGAGAACAATTCTTGCTAATTATTACTTGATAATGTAGTTTGTTCTACTCCTAGTTCACGTGTTAGTTTTAATATAAAGTTTCATACCGAATGAAGAAGATGTAGTAAGTAATAAATATAACTTAATTAACAGTAAATTGGGTTTTGGTTGTCTTCATGTTTGTGTGATAATACTCGTGCTTGGCTGATTCTAAAAGCCTAAATAAGTCCCTGGTTGAACCTCTGGTTCTATGAAGAACTTTATTTAGCGCCCCTACTCAGGCCAAATCTATGATGAAGAGACGATGAACCGAATACCAATCTTGAGGGACTAGCCGAGACGAGTGAACTAAGACGCATCTACCAAGCCGTGTGATTATTCCCTGGTACCTACCTCGCCGGTTAAAATATTTAGCGAGTCCTATTCCCAAAGTTCTCTATTAGAACTTTTATAGAGTCGGGGCATTTTAACGTTTTCTGGTCAAATTTGTGAGACCTTTTAAACCACACATACTCGCCGGACGCGAGTTGTTAATCGGTGATGAATAACGGCGAAACATGATTGAATCCCTAATGAAGTCTTGACAATACGCAGGTGGTGGCCGCAATGCATTCTCTAAATTCAGTAAATTTTCATCGTCAACCGTGTAATTGAATGGGATTATTTTGAAATTTTAAAACGCTTGAAATATCACAAACAAATGGGCCTATGTTAATAAGTGATATAAATACAAGCTAAAACCGTTGGGGTTCGATAATGAACCCCACAAAACTAACCAAGTATATTGGAAATGCCATACGACCGGGCGGTTTCACAAGTTGCCGGCTCGATCATGTCATCCACCACCTGACAATACGCTCGTATTTCTGGCGGGGAAGCATCGTTAATTAATCTTGCGCGCTAGTTTGTAACGTATGAATGTTTCTATGTTCCAGTGTATGATGCGTAAGCCTCTTCCCTTGTTTGTATGATTATATTAGGCTGGCGGGTAAGCATCATTAATTGATCTCGTACGCTGGTATGTAGGCCTAATGTATTGTTTGTACTGTTTACCCTGACTGCTCTTATCATAAGTGCCAGACTTGAGTCCTGTTGATCATGCAGGGAAAATCTGTGTAGCTCAGTGGTTGGAGCGCTTTCCCCGCAAGCGAGAGGTCTGGGGTTCAAGTCCCCGCACAGGCAGGTATGTCGGGAGTTTTTATTCTGGTATATCTGTCAATGCATTTCATGTTTCCATTTGTAATTTCATGTTTAATTGTGGCAATGTGAGATGCGTAATTCTTCTTTCTCCTGTATATTATATTGATCTCATACGCTAGTTTGTAAAATAAAAATATTTTTTTGCCGTAACATCATGAAATTCTGCGACAAGTTTGGAAGAAACGTTACTTGATTCGATACTCGCATTGTTTAGGTATAAAACAATTGATATTTGTACTTCAATTATGTAAATCAACCACAATTTTATGCTGTATACATTTGAGCACTCGAAAATGACATCTTAATTCAAACTTTAGTTATAAAAAAATCGTTTTTGAAACTGCCATGGGCTTTGAGACATAACAATTTTTTAGCCTTATAAAAGGATGAAATATGCAATTTCATGATCTGCTTTGGGGAGAAATTACAGTAAAAGATTAAATCATTACCGTACGAAATGATAAATTCGTTCAAAATAATTTTCCAAGGCGCTGAAATGGTATTATATTTACTAACCCACTTAATCTTCTGAGCTGCAAAAATAGATTTTACATCAACCATTTTCAGCCCCACCTTGATCAATATCCCCAATAATTGTATTTCTCTTAACAAAACTTTTACCACCATTCCAAAGAAAATTATAAATAATAGTGTCAATTTGCTGAATCACGTGGTCAGGGATGTGAATCACTAATGCCAAATAAATAAATTTTGATGCAAAGGTTTTAATCAGAGGGATTTTACCAGAAAGGGATGAATTTCTAGTTTTCCAAATATTCAACAGAGTCTTTATATGCTTGATTTTTGAGACAAAGTTCAAATTCCCAGCAGCATCATTAACATAAAAAAATACACACCCAAAGCCTAAATAGGATCATTTGGCCATTCAACATTCACTGACTTTCTTTTGCAATTTCTCTTTGAACCAAGCCAAAATGCCCGAGATTTAATTCCATTCCAGAGACCTTAGTGAATGAATCTAAAACCTTCAAGAGATAACTTGCTGACTAAACATCATCTAGAACACATATAGTGTCATCTGCATACTGAATTAATTTTAGTTCAAAATTGTTCACAATTATACCAAAAATAAATGCGTCTCTACGTATTGAACATGACAACACTTCTATCGCCAAAATAAACAAGTAAGAGCTCAATGGGTCACCCTGTCTCACGCCACGCTCCACCGAGTGATGTGAGCCCATTATTAAGAATACAACTACTAATATTAGTGTAAAGGACTTTGACATACTTGACAAAACTTGGACCGAAATTTATTCGATTTAAAGCTTGAAAAACAAAATTCCACTCTAACGAATCAAACGCTTTTTCGAAATCTAAGCACAAAAGGAGACCTGAAATATTTTTGAATTTGGTATACTCCATTCATGATGCAGTCATGTCTACAGTAGAATTCATCTCGACCTTTGCAGGACTTAAACCCCATTAAAAGCTATCAAACCAAGATAACACTCATTGAAACAGCTCAACTGTCGGATCTTCTCTGGTTGTGCACATGTGTCTGTTTTACAAGTGCGATATCGCAATAAAGCTGGTATTATAGCTTCAGTTGGGTAACCGATTATAAAGGAAACGAAAGGAAACAATGGTATGTGGACCTTTGTTCACGAAATGAGACAATGGCCTGCTTTTTGTTAACCAGCATTCTTGAAAATGAGCAACATAATGATTGTTGACTTAACACGGTTTGGAAATAATTTCTTCATATTTTTGGTGTTATCTGTCGTTTACATATCCTTCCTAAAACACAAAAGTGCGACCCTCTCCAAACACCTAAATTAGCTAAAAATTTAGGACATGTTACAAAACTATATTTTCTAGAATTTCATAGAATAGTTTAAATGTAGCTTGTACAGTTTTTTTGTGGCATCCTTCAGAACGGAGCGGTCCGTTACCAATATAGCTCAATATTTTCGGTCAAATATCCATTCAATTAACACGGGGAGTTGGCTAGCTATGAGCCAGCTATGCTTTGCCCTCACTCATATTCTACGAAAGTGCGACCCCTTCTGAACATCTAACCTAGCTATAATTTTAGGTCATATTAGAGAAATATATTTGCTAGAAGTTTGGAGAATAGTTTAAATATTGGCCGGTTATTTTTCACACAGTGATGTTAACTAGGCAAATGCAATACCGTAAACGTTCGCCTAATGGCGCTTTTGGATTCTTAGAAATGTGAGAGCGCCATCCCTGTAAAAGCCGACTATTATCACTGATCATTAAGGGTACGTGTAGTTAAAGGGTGAAACCTATCGACACATACAATTATGAACAAGATCGAACAAACTTGTTCATGATAATGCGGTATTCATTCACCTGATTAGTTGTGGCCCAGTGAGCAGAGCATTAGACTATAGTGCGAGGATAAAGAGAACTTGTGGAGAAGATTGATGGTTCGAATCTCATGCAGTAATTTCTGACAGATTATGATGTATGTCAATGTTTTTTTTCTGATTTGAGGAAATTTTCTTGATTTTATCTTTAACATTGTTTATATAATTTTATTATTTTATCTTGTATGTGTCTTTTTTCATGATTCTTTGTTTTTATCGTTTCATTTTAGAGTAACTCAATCCATTCAATCAAATGTTGTAATGAACCTATTTGATTGTATAGTCATTTGTTATGTGTGTGAGACGAACTGTCGCGTGCGACAAGTCTTTCAATTCGCGCGAGTGTCCTTGCCTATGCATCAGTGGTCATAAGAGGTATATCATTTTATTCGAAGGGGGGTCCCAAATATACGGGGGGTCATAAAGTCTTGGAAAGAATAATAGGAGGGGTCATAAAATGTTTTATGACCAATGTACAGAAAGTGTGTTATTTTATTCAAAAAGGCTGATTTCAATACAATTTTGGGGTTTGGATCATAACATTTTTGTTGCCGAAATAGGGGGTGCGCAATTTTATTGACGCAGACTTTTTTGTAAATTTGGGACCCCCCCTTCCGAAAAAAATTATAGCCCTCTAAGAGGATTCAAAAGCAAACCTCTGCCCCAATAACCCCTAGCTATATTGTTTGAAACTGTTCCACGGAGGATGTATCATAATTGGCTCAGTCTTCAAATGATATAAATTAAATTTGAATGAGTGAACGAACAAAATACAACGACCAACTGAATAGAGGCTGTGCATATGACGTATCATCCCGTAAATATGGTGGACTACTCAAATGCATTCAACAAAAGCATGATTGCATCTACCGCGACAGTTCGTCTCACACACATAACAAAATGCACTACGATCAAATAGGTTGATGACAACATTTGATTGAATGGACTGCACTGCGCCATGATTACGGGGAAGAAACCGGTTCAAATCCTTTGTTTGGAGCCAATCGGTAAACGCAAGGCCTCTATAGCTATCATTGAATACGGGATGGCTAGGATTCCACAACACAATGAGAACATGTTATAAGGCGCTTTGGAAGGCACACAATACCCCCAATGGCTTTCCATATTATGTGCACTCAACAACTATTCAGTATCGAAGCCCGGTATCGAAGTTACGTAATGTTACTATGTCAACGGGATCACGCGCTTTTAAAAGTAATGAACCACGATCGAAACAATCAGTACACAAAAAGGCATACCAAAATAGCGTGATCGTAATGATCGCCATACAAACAGTGCTTGGTTCCGATACCATCACGGAGTTACGTAACTACTTCGTGGTCTGATAGTTATATGATCAATGGTCTGATCTACTTGGGTTCGATCCTTTTAAGAAAAGAAAATATAACTGATCATTTATAATGCATAAATGAATAAAGTAATGTAGTTCCACAATTTGAAACATTGAGGCCGTTCTATTTTTCAAAGGTCATTTAACTGTTAAATGTAGTGGAATATATCACGCATTGATATAGGTAGCAGGTGGAGCAAATTTTGTCAGCGGTTTTTGTTGCCGTTTGTTAGCAGTGCCTATTTATCTAAAAAAAATAAGAAAATTAAAATTAAATTAAAAAAAATTCACAATATTCGTTCGTAAAATGGGGACAAAATCCAAAAACATTTCTTGACCCTTCTTCACATAAAAGTGGGGGCAGAAATCAAGATTCGAACAAGTACCATTCACCATTCAAGGCGCACCCTCTACCGACTGAGCTAACGGGTCAGACAATAGAAGGGTGCAATTTTGAACTGAAGAATATTAAAAAATATGAAGAAATTACAATGTTATAAAAAGATTTACCAAAATGAGTTAGGTATAACGTATGAATCGATTTACAAATTAAGTCCAATGGCACTTTGAGAAAGAATACCTGAAGAAACCCCAAAACATTTGCTGCTCTAGCAACTAACCTAGTGACCTTAAGTATTGGGTCATGTCACGATATTTTTTTCTGAGGCATTATGTCCAGGTTTGCTCAATTTAACATACACGTATCCTTAATGCTGTTGAGATTTTACAAGGATGGCGCTCTCACATTTCGAAGAATCCAAAAGCGCCATTAGGCGAACGTTTACGGTATACTTCTAACATAGACTATTTGTAAAGGTCGCGCGTCAATGGTGAGAGCACTGTGTATTGTGTATAGGAAAACGGACAGTAACTGCAGTATGTATATTATTAATAGAACCAGGAATGTTGAGAGAAAGAACTGAGTCCCCAATGTATCTACCTTTAACAAACCCACTCTGATCAGTGTGAATCTTTGTAATTTCATGTTTAATTGTGCAAGTGTGCGATATATTAAGAATAATGATTAAGCATCATTAATTTGAACTCGTGGCTTCCAGTGTATGATGCGTAAGCTTCTTCCTTCGTTTGTATGGTTATAATTAGGCTGGCGGGTAATCATCATTAATTGATCTCGTACATTGGTATGTACCGTATGTATGCATGTCATGTTTCCATTTGTAATTTCATATTTAAAGCCATATTATAACATTTGCTGAGGAGAACGCCCTCAAAAAAATTAAATTCTGGTTTTTACACGATTGTAATGTACTTTAGTCAATAAAGATAATGTGCAAAAATCAAGACTTTAGGTGCTGTAGTTTTGTCAAAATCCGAGATTTTGAATAAAATGATGGAACCGGCGTTTTATTATAGTGGAAATATTAGTCGAACACGTATGCACAGTACGTACACGGCGTGCGTGATACAAATACACATACACCCAGAGGATCGTACCGTATTACAACCGCGGGAGTAACATGCATGGGCGCTAGTAGTAAATTCCAATTTTCTATGCTTTACCTCACTTGTTCGGCTCAAAATTAAAAGGCGACATATCTGACAGTAAAAGCTAACATTTTATGGAAAATAAATATTAATCTATTTTTACAGAAATGTTATAATAATTATGGCTTTAATTGTGCTAGTGTACAATGCGTATTTCTTCTTTCCCCTGAATATCTCTAGGCTTAATCGGTCCATACACGTTCAATTTTATTGGGCAATATCAAAGACCCTAGATACAAATTCTATGCACTATTAATGATCGTGCGTACAAGGTTACAATGCAGTGTGCACTTTTTGTATCTAGGGTCTTTGATATTGCCCAATAAAATTGAACGTGCATATGGGCCGTTTTAGGCCTACGTGATCAAGAACTTACCTTAGTGTCTTTATATTCCAATATAAGCTCATACTCGGGCAATATATCCTCACGGTCATTGATGTCATCAATAGCCATCTGGATCGCAGACACACTCTGTAATGCATAATCCCCGATCCATCCAGGCACAGACAATGGAAACAAACCCGCCAAATATAACCTGGTTTTGTTACGTGCCACCGAAGATGAGCCATTGGCCGCCAATGGATCTGCACTGTAGACGTCGGATAGACCTTCTGGTGTAGTATGATCCGTGTTATGTGGATTTTGCGATGTACTCAAGATTGAGCTTTCCGTAACAATGGTATTTAAGGTTGTAGTGTGTAATTGACACTGAAATCCTTCCAAAAATAAGATTAATATAATGCACTTTGTCAGTTCAAAAATTAACCTTTTTTGTGAAGCCATCGTGTCTATTAACTAAATTATTTAGATACTTACAATTTGTAAGCTTTTCTAAAACAATATTCACATTACATAAGAATTAGGCAAATTAGTTGTCTACATATCTCAAACAACCGTCCGATCCAGATATCCCATCCTGAGAGCTTATCAAATCAGATCCATAATGAACTTTAAAATATTCTAGAGATGCGTCGAGCAATTGCAATTATTGCCGGTTTTTTTATATTTTAGTGCACGTTTCAGACACTTTATAGCTGTTGAGCGGAGGCAGCCACGACTAAATGCTACTGTAGAGATAATCCAAACGGAATGCCACAATTAAACAATCGTTGATTTGTGATTTTTCACAGCAGAAAGAGCTAAAGTGACTGAGTAAATCCGACAATGCGCATGTGCAAGTCAAGACGATACATTTATTACATATGGTCACAGTCAGATCACCGAGATACACATGTTCCTTCCGCACATCTATGACATCATGCAGTTATTGTTGCCTACATGTATGCACACAACACAGGAGCACTCACAATAGGCAATTGACCCCTACTGGTAGCGCTGTGATGAACTAGTTAGCGTCATATATCAAAAAGTATAACAGCTATGATTTTAGTACTTGCTCTATGTTACTTATTCTTTTCAAAAAATCTGAATTTTCAACCCGGTACAAGCTTTAATAACGGGGGACCATACATTTGTATGAGAAAGAAATCCTACCATCTATCCAAACTCCCGTGTTATTCCAATGCACATTGTGCTTCACCGGGCAGCCCTGGCTTGGTCGTATTTGGAAGATTGTTGTCACGAAACCGTAATAGGTACAAATTTAGTACTTTCTGTCAATCAAGTATGGTTTATTCTCTACATGTCAATCTTTAAATCATTAGCATAGTCCTTATAATAACGAGGACCGCCTTGATGAGTAAATGACAGCAAACCAGTGAAAAATACCCCAAAACTCGGTCAGTGGAGCTTCACCCGTACATGTCAATAGAGTCATTATCGATTGGATTAGTCGACCGTAGCGGACAATTCGATCGCTCATTGGATTAATATTATCACGTGGTAATAAATTTGCATTGGACAATAGATTACTATAATGGTTTAGTACTGCATATATCGGTTTAATCTTCACTAAGCCTGTTTATGGCTGGAAAGGTCACGGTGAATTTGCCGTAGACATAATGCACTATGATCAGTTATTGACAGCGCCACCTACGTCAGCTACCAACAGGAAGCAGCCGACGTCAAAGGTCAAAGCTGGTCGTTCAATTTGAAACTGAAGTGCTGTGTTACAGCACGAAACGTCATTGAGGTATGTTAACATCACCTTTTTTTTGGATTTGTTTTAGAACATTTTAATGTAATTTTAATCGACAATCCTGATGAATCTATTTGCGGATTATTCAAGTGCAAGCATCGAAATATGGCTTCATTCATCATTTTCTACCCCGGTATCCAAATATTTATCATCTGAATATCACATTCACGTGTATCGATCACGGGTATTGATTTTAGTGTCTCTGCTGTACAATGTAATTATTTACCAGGCGATGTCGGTGTGTGTCCTGTCATTAGTTTTTCACCTCTAGGTCTATAAAACGTATACAAAGTTTGGTTTCAATAACAGGGAATTTTTTTTCCTGACGACCCCATGTCAATAACGCATAGAAATGTTGTGGTTTTTTTGCCCCGGAAAGGTACGAATCCTACTTTCGGCAGCGGAAGAACCTGACGTCATCAGCATAAATCATAAATTGCAGCGATAAATCAGCCAATAAGCGATGTGCTACGGGCTGTGTCTGCGAAGTGTACGGGCTGTACGAATGTAAACACATAAACATGATCGTTTTGCAGTTAATTTAATCGCCATATTTCATTATTATAAAGCAATAATTTACAAAAAAATTGAAGGAGACTTTTTCGAAGAGATTTTTTTCGTTGATCGAGAAATCTATGCACGAGTTCTCGATATATTAAAATATAAGCTTTACATAATTGTAATTGATAATTTACATTCAGCATGCAATAAGTTTTCCTATTGGTGGGAGGGTAAAATGGGAGAGGGGGTTGGCAATTTATTTCCTACAAGGAGAGATAATACGCTTGACCTATTTTCTTCCCGTCACCCGCATCACGTTTTCAATTTGACCAAAACTTTCATTATTTTCATAAAAAAGTCAATTATCAGCAAATTGAGATGGAAATATCAAAATTGAAACTCTCAAAATGTCTGACATCCCCTGCTGATCATAATCAGCAGTTTTTCTTAGATGTAGGGGTAGAGGATACATGGAAATTTAAGGATAACCTCACCATGTTTCTAATGATTACAAAAATTGCAAATTTCTTTTCATTTTAATAAAAAGCAAATTCAAATCTTTTCTCAATCTGTTGCAAAATGTTTGTTCATTCGTTCATTCATTCGTTTATTTCCATATATAAAAATATACAACTACATCAAAAATATATCAATTACAATAAAGTACAAAAGAAACACAATATGGCGGAAAGGCAGGAAGGCCAATAAGGCCTGAGAATTGCCTTTCCCTGACGAAAAAACAAAACAAAGATTATGAAATCAACAAATATAAATAAAAATGACTAACAAACATGACAAATTACAGTGCTCGAGAATGGCCTAATTGTACTTAGAGATAAGATTTTGTTTAAGCTGTTTGCGGAAATGTTTTATGGACTTTGAGTTTTTAATTTTTTTGTCTAGAGAGTTCCAAAGCATGGGCCCGCTCGTTCGAATTTTATTTTTTGTTAACTGGAGATCATTATTTCGTCTTGTCTGGTAGTCATGGATGTCAGAACGTTTTGTAAAAAACTCATTAAATGAATTAGGTAGCTCATGTATGGAATTCTTGTACATAAATACACCGAGTTCAAGAGAATACATATCTTCTATATTTAAAATGTTGTATTTGGCAAATAAAGATCGGGTATGACTTCTATAATGACTGTTAGAAATTGTTCTTATTGCCCATTTTTGGAGTTTGGTCAGTTTATCTAAGTAAAGTTTACATGTATTCCCCCAGATTATAATGCCATAATTGAGGTACGGCAAAATAAAAGTATAATATAGGGTAAGTAATATTCGATCAGGAATAAAGTGTTTTAATTTGTTAATGATACCAATATTTCTCGACAAAGTTTTGGAAACGCAGTCAATATGACATTTCAGGTGAGGTTTTCATCTATTAAGACACCTAAAAATTTGGTATCTTTCACTCGGTCCAAAAGTGTGTTGTCTAGGACGATGTTTAAATCTTGCTGCACTTTGACTGATGTCATATGAGGCGTTCCTAATAATATATAATTTGTTTTGCTTGCATTAACTGATAACTTGTTTGCTCTAAACCAATTGCTTACTTCTTTCAATTCAGCATTCACGACATTTATTTGATTCGCAATATTTTCATGTGAGTAAAGGATAGTGGTATCATCAGCAAATAGTATAAAATCCAGAATATTAGAGGTACTAGTGATATCATTAACATATAATGTAAAAATAGTGGACCTAATATTGATCCTGGCGGGACACCACATACAATATCTTTAAGTTGTGAGTCACACGTGTTGTAGGATACATATTGCTTTCTATTATTAGATAATTTGTAAACCATTCCAATACCACACCACGAAATCCATAATGCTCTAATTTATGAAGAAGTATTTTATGGACAATTGTATCAAACGCTTTTGATACGTCTAAGAAAATTCCAATAGTTGGTTTATTAATTTTATCCAGCAGCTGTAATATAGCCATATAGGTAGAGTGATTGGATCGAAATCCAAATTGTTTGTCATTAAGGATTTCGTGAGTATCTATGTAGTTAACACATGATCTTAGAAGCATACCTGTTTTAGATGGTCTTTCATCAACAATATAGGTAATAGCCATATAAATGAAAGTTTTGCCAATAATACAATTTTCCAAAATAATGAATACTGAAATTAGACCTCATATTTCACTGGAAAAAAAATGTGACGGGAAACTAATCATTTCATTTCATCAGCCTAAGGCGCTTTGGTTTTTGCTGAAAAGGCACCAAATAAATAACGATTAAAGCCTTAATGTACGATCTTTTTTCAGAATATACCTTTTTTTTTTTTTTTTTTTAACCGATTTTTTTTTGGGCATATCTTAATACTAATTGCGGCGTGTCCGTCCGTCCTCTGTCCGCGCGCTATCGCGTTCGCGTCCGCGCGTTTCACGTTCACGCGGTGCACTATCGCGTGCTCGCAGTGCGCTATCGCGGAGTATCAACGGGAGTGTGCGCGGAGTACAGTGCGCGCATCGGAAAAGCATTACAGTGTGACTAACAGGTGCATCTCATCGGACCAATAATTATAGGCCTTTATTTTCAACATATATTTCAATACCGAACACGTGCACACACCAAACACGTGCATATAGGCCTATTTCAGCAGAACATGACTATTTCCGGAAGGCATATGAACCGTTTTTGCGTTCACGTTTCTCGCCATTGATTAAGTTGTGTCAAGTTGTGTCTTGATCATTGAGAGACGCATTTCATAGTTTAAAAAATCAGGGCAGGTATATGGGTTTGGGTAATTCGAAATAGGCCGATCACGAGAAGCGCCCGACCCGAGAACCGCGAAATCTAGTTTGTAATACTTACACATGTTCCAACTTCAATCTATGAGCAAACTGTCAAATTTTTGTAGTAAAACGGGATGTTTTTATGTTGGTCCGACGTATTATCATAATATTTCAGATTATGATAATATGTCAGAACGATCGCAAATCTTAATCTTCTACAAAGCTAGTTTGGTTACGCTCACAAAAAAAAAGTGAAGAAAGTATAACCAAACTGGCTGCGTAGGAGACTAACTCTGATTCCGCACTCGGCGTCCTAATCCAAAAAGTATACGATATATTTGGAGTGCAGTGATAGAGGTGAAGTTTATGATGTTGTTTCTTTGCAAATTTTCAATGTTTTTCGCGTCCAAATGTATTGGGAACTTTCATAATGATTGCATATTATCATTTTGGAAGAAAAAGAAAAATCTAAAATTTAAAAAGATCGTACATTCGGCTTTAATAATAATTGATAATTCAAGCAGATTACGTGGTATTACATTACATATATCCTTAGGCCATGTAGGCTAAGAGACCAAGAAATATGTTAACCCCAGACGGAGACAATGAAACACAAGGAAACAGCAAATTTTTGGCAATACTTTAATATTGGCCATCAGGATGAACAATAATTTTATTTTCATAAACAAAGATTTCAGCCATTATATCATTAAAAGCAAAGGGTTTGTATACAACCCTGGAATGAAATAAAAAAGTATGGGATTCCAAGATAAAAGCGAAAATACTCAACCCAATTTCTGTTCTCCAGCGAACACCCGACTGAGGAATCTGAATCCCAATCAAGCAAATTCAAAAGGGGGACTCCAGAATAAGAGCAAAATACTCAACCCAATTTCTATTCTACAGCGTGCAGTACTGAGGAACATGGAGCCCATAACCCGACAAAGGGGATTTTTATAATGGCCCAAACTTTCCACTCTATCAGCTTTAGTGCATACAATCAGTTGCTCCGAAGGCTAAATGCCCTGGAGTTTTTTTTTTAATATATTGATATATATATATATATATATATATATATATATATATTGATATATATGTGCCCTGAAATGACCCTCTTTTTTCAGTAGCCTACACTGAATGACCCCCTTTTTTGGTCCTCAAAATTGAAATTGAAAAAAAAAAGAGTTTTGGGGCGCTCCCTTACAAAATCACCCCATTTTTGACATTGCCAACACCGAATGACCCCCTTTTTCTGAAAATTTCTACACTGATAGACCCATAGTTTCGTACGCTGGTGGGTACTTTCATATTCGAGTGCCTCCTCCGGGCTCTAGGTGTCAGACCTGGAAGTTACAATGACTGAAAGAAGAATGAATGTGAGAGAATATTAATATGAAATATAGAGATACATGTGCATATAAATGGAAGATGCAAGATAAAAGAAAACAAACATCTCCTTGTTTAATATGTGGCTTGTCCTATGTATTAAATGTAATTAAACATAACTTGTTAGTTCTTGATTGATAAGACTTTCTTCTGTGAGGATTCCTTCCTATGTTAGACTTTTTTCCGAAGACAAAGCTATTGCAATAATGCTATACTGTAGTTAAAGTTTATGCTGCTGTTATATATAGCATTATAATGAAATTTATCCGAACATGTCGGAAGCATATAATTTATTTGCTATTTTATATCAACAAGGATAACTGAGATTCCAAGATGAAAGCGAAATGCTCAACCCATTTTTTGTTCTACGGAGAACACCCGACTGAAGAATCTGAATCAAATTCGGAAGCTTATAATTTATTTGCTATTTAGAAAACCAGGCAAGTTAGGAAAAGAAAGTGGTGAAATAACACTAGGTATACATGCAAGTTCGGAAAAGAAAGTGGTGAAAAAACCAGGTTAGTTAAGAACACGGTTGTTTGATGGTGTGTAAAACTGAGTCAGTTTTAGGAAAAGTTGAACAATGATGGCGCTATTTATTGTAATTTACAAAGAGTAGATACTTGTAAATGATATCTACCAAAAAACGTTTCAAAACGTAAAAAGGAGCCAAGTTTAAAAAATCTTTCCTGTGTGGCTTTTCACCCTTTTTTTAAACTTGGTCCCATTTATGAAAGTTTCTAAAGACCCATACGAAGTCATCTTTAGGCTCCTTGTTTGTTTTCTTAGTTGTCAGTGTTCATTTTGTAGAGTAAATTAATTAATGTTCGTGCTTGATTGAAGTTTTTCCGTAAAGACAAAAGTAGCAAATACTCACTTTATTAAATTCTTCATTGTCTTGTGCGATTCTGCGCCTTGTGTACAGATGTACTATATGTAGCAGGTTGACAGACAGTCAATTTGCTAAGTATATATATAAAAATACTCTACTACTCTTTATGAACACGCAATATATATAATGAAACATAAACCTTCAAATGTTTTTGATAATACATAGCCTACGTCATATTGCACCGCTTTCGAACAGTCTTAAACCTAAATGTTGCATATAGAAATTATGACTCATTCTTCATGTTATTACGGTACTACTTTACTGAATGGGACCAAGTTTAAAAAGGGGTGAAAAGCCACACAGAAAAGATTTTTTAAACTTGGCCCCTTTTTACGTTTTGAAACGTTTTTTGGTAGTTTAAATGTATGGCAAGCCACATCATTCATAAATGCGAGTTTTGCCCGCTATACTGGTCGAGGAGCCCGCTATACTGGTCGAGGAGCACGCTATACTGGTCGAGGAGCACGCTATACTGGTCGAGCAGCACGCTATACTGGTCGAGCAGCACGCTATACTGGTCGAGCAGCACGCTATACTGGGCGAGTTTTCACCACGCCGAACGGCGAGTTTTCACCACGCCGAACGGCGAGTTTTCACCACGCCGAACGGCGAGTTTTTCTGACGTCGATCTAAAATACTTATAGTTCACGAAAAATACTACATGTAGGATTATAATGTTTAATAACAATTTTGGAAAACTTGTATGCAATATTGTAACAACCCACTGTTTTTGGCGCCAAAGTTGGACTCCCTAGCTTACTGAAAATTGGTCGCTCTATACCGGTACGTAAACGGAAAAATGATAGGCCCTAGGCCCTAAGGGTGGCGCCCGGGGCACACGTATTATTTGTATTGCTACTTGAACAATGTTCAGAATGTTGTATGAACGGGGTTCATTCATAGGATTTCGGGCATGATCGTTGATTTATAGGCTACGAGTGTTTAAGCGATCATGCCGAAATCCTATATGAATGAACCCTAAATCAATGTTAGTTGCAAATTCAATCAGTCAGGTTATTTATTAATGTTATTTATTGAAGATCGGGTTAAGTGTCAACCGGTATGCTCTGAAATTTGTTCATTTTCGTGCGCACTCTTTTGCCCTTTAAACACCCCCCCCCCCTCGGGTACTCACATGTATACGGGGATGTGCCGCCCATGGTTTTAGTCTCAATGGGTTTTAGTCTCATATATTTTCCTACTTTGTTTCCCCGGATAATACTGCAGCATTACAAGGAAAGCCGCATTCAAAGACCACAAAAAATGTTTGGTTGTAGGCTACTTGTAGGGCCTACTCCACCGACCGATCCTAATGTGCAGGGCCTACCCATAATAGGCCTATATGTAGGCCTAATACGCCTATTTCTTTTAATCCAAAAATTAAAAGAGTCTATTTTTCTTTTCAAAAAAGAAAAATCCAGTTTTCCCAAAAAATGTGTTTTCCTTCAATAATTCAAAGCACATTCCTGACAAGCACTTTTTATTGTGTAATAAACATTTAGACCACATCAGAGAGGATGCCCACAATTAAGAATTAAAAATAAAATA
The DNA here is from genome assembly GCF_039555335.1 of Amphiura filiformis. NCBI lineage: Eukaryota > Metazoa > Echinodermata > Ophiuroidea > Amphilepidida > Amphiuridae > Amphiura > Amphiura filiformis. The sequence goes on along the minus strand of NC_092640.1, from coordinate 12,802,772 downwards.
ATGAAAAATCATAAAAAAGTGAAATGTATATGATGATATTATATGATGTTATATATGCCTACACTTGAAACCAAAATAAAGAAATACTTAAGGGATCCAAAATGAGCGTTTATTGCGTTTCGACAGTATTTTTTGTGGGACATGAAAGCACCTCAGACCTATCGAATTGCATTCTGAATACGAAGCATGTCTTTCTGATATCAAATAATTTTCATTTTTTTAAAATCACAATATAATACAAATTTTATGACAAATTATAAAAATTTGATATTTTTCAAATTTTTTGATATATAACAGTCCTCGAAGTAAATTATGTAAATCTAATGATATATTCTTAAAGTGTATGTAGCAGGAGGAAAAGCCGACGGTCAATTGAAAATTTTGACCTTTCATATTGAAGATATGGATTTTTTCCCAAAAGACCTAATTTTTTTTTGGTGTTTTGGGAAAAAAATCCATATCTTCAATACGAAAGGTCAAAATTTTCAATTGATCGTCGGCTTTTCATCCCACCTACATACACTTTAAGTATAAATCATCAGATTTATAAATTTTACTTCAAGTACTGTTAAATATCAAAAATATCAATTTTAATGATTTGCCATAAAATGTGTATTAAATTGCGAATTTCAAAAATCAAAATTATTTGATATCAGAATGACATTCTTCGTATTCAGAATGCAATTCGATATGTCTGATGTGCTCTAATGTCCCAAAATAAATACTGTCCAAACGTTCATACCCCAGCCCTTAAAGGGCCACATAAATAAAAATCACGAGCTATCTGGTCAAGAATGATAAGAGGAATACCGGTAACTATGAAAGAGCGGCAACATTTTTACGTTAATTTATAGGCCTAATACGAAAAAGAAAAGAAGAACCTTTAAATTAAAACACAGCACAATTTTCTTTTAATTTCATTTGTGATATTTCCAATTTATTTTCCATTTTTACACATTAAACAGAACAGTCACATTTTCAAAGGGCAACACCTGATATATAAATGTAGGGCATGTCATTTTTCCTAGAGCGACCAATTTTCAGTAAGCTAGTGAGTCCAACTTTGGAGCCAAAAACAGTGGGTTGTAAAACACGATATTGCCTTCATATTGCAAAATTGTTTTTAAACATTATTATACTACGTGTAGGCCTATTATTATTATACTATGTGAATATTTTAGATCGACGAGAGAAAAACTCGCCGTTCGGCGTGGTGAAAACTCGCCGTTCGGCGTGGTGAAAACTCGCCGTTCGGCGTTGTGAAACTCGCCGTTCGGCGTGGTGAAACTCGACCAGTATAGCGTGCTGCTCGACCAGTATAGCGTGCTGCTCGACCAGTATAGCGTGCTGCTCGACCAGTATAGCGTGCTGCTCGACCAGTATAGCGTGCTCCTCGACCAGTATAGCGGGCTCCTCGACCAGTATAGCGGGCAAAACTCGCATTTATGAATGATGTGGCTTGCCATATAAATGTGCTGATCGAAGCCATCAAGCATGTCAAGTCAAAAACATAGGCAATTACAGTTCAGCTGACAGTCACAGAAATGACCCTTAATTGATTTTATGATATGACAGGCAATGATTACAGCTTGGCTTTTTTTTAACAAGGGGAAACGTCTAGTTTTACTGACACCTGCAACTTCGGGGTATCAGATGGTCCATCAGAAAAGTAATAAACATCTAAAAAAGTAACTAACCCCCCTTAAATTATGGCAATTGTATTACAAATCAGTAAAATGCGTTGGAAGCAGAATTTATTTCTGAACATTTTGACACCGCATTTGTAGCAATTGACTAACGTCGCAGTGTACATTTAAATCAATGTAACCCAAGATTTGAAAGTTGCAGTAAATTCTATTGATTTGTATTTAGTATAATGGAAGGAAATCTGTGTAATGATATCTGAGTGTTTTTGTATTGTTGTAAGTGCAACTTTCAATTCTGGACCTTACTACATTAAATTGACCGGTGTTTTATTGTTTTCCGGGCTATGGTATCAAATGAGGTGCCAAAATGCGCAGAAATAAATTCTGCTTCCAACGCATTCTACAGATTTGTAATAGCCCGTTTTGGAATAATGGCCATTATTTAAGGGGGGGGGGGGTAATTAATTTCTTTGAGGTGTTTACATAATCAAGTAGACCTACCATACGGGGGTGGGATGGGGTGTGTCTGTATGTGCGTTTGTGCGGGGTGGTGGCAGGGGCGTAGCAAGAGCACCAGGGGCCCATGGACAAGGAGCAGTACGGGCCCTTTAACCAGGGCAGGACCCTGGGCCAGGCCAAAATTTGGAGGCCCGGAACTCACGTGCCGAGGAAGGTAGGCCTATGTGCACTCAAAGTCCGTGGCCAAGTTTTGGTTTAACTAATGGGGACCAAGGGGGACTAACATATTTTGTTCAATTCAATTTCAGACTATTTTGGCCCCAGATCAACATAAACTTTGGTATTTGAAAGCGCGCGAAGCGCGGAAAATTTACAATTTTGCCCTATAAAAAAAAAAAACATGCTGTTATTGGGGTTAAAAGAAAGATGCATAGGGCAATTTTGGGGCCCCCAAAACTTGGGGGCCCAAAATTGCCCTGGACCCGGGCCCATCTGGCCCAATGGTATAAAAATCCGGCCGTGCTCTCCATTATCAGCCCTTATTTAACTTTCGCTTTTGTGCTCGGGGCCCCTGAACCCTCGGGCCCATGGACTTCGTCCACCCTGTTCCCCCGCTTGCTACGCGCCTGGGTGGTGGTGGTGGTGGTGGTGGCAGTGGTGATATATTTCTGTCAAGTTCAGAGTGTCAAGTTATAGGGTCTCTAGAGGGGTTTTTGATCACAGAAATTAGGAGAGACATTGTCAACAATTTATGGATTCATGCAGACAGCTCCCTTCATGTCGAGAGTCGTGTGCCTACATCTAGAGCCCTTTAAGCTTGAACAATACGTAAGTAATGAGAGAAAACAAATAAAGCTGACATTGAAATCCAACTTATTTGTATAGTGTGTTACAAAACACCAATTAAAAAATCTTGTTGCATTGTCAGTTTATGCCTTAACCTTGTACAATAAGTGGTAGTTTGGAGAAATAATATTTGTCCACTTGTGAAAAGAGTATACTTGACCTCCATGGTGATCAATAAGTATATATGGGCACTATACTAGTCCAAACTTGATTGGTTACGAAGGGCTATAATGATTATGTATTGAACCAACCAGATGGGGTTAAAGCAGCTTAAGCTTAAAATTGTTATAGGATCGAAAAGCTCTAATTTGATTGGTTAGTCAGATGATTATATCACTTAATTAACAAATCAGGGGCATTGTAAGATGGAGTAAATAAACTGCTCAAATAAAGAAAGTCCGCAGTCATGTAACATGTCCTACACCAAAACCTGATCTTGTTATGAAAATTTAATTGATAAGGTCGTGTGCAGAATCTTGTTAGCCCCAATTTGATACCAAATTTGAAACCAAACACTCTAAATTCAGAGAGATTGATACCAGTATATGAAATTTGGTGCCTTTTCAAAAGTTGCAAATTAAAAACGGACCTCGCTGTGACGCGGACCTGTAGAGGTGAATGGCAGAGCGCGACCATTGACAGCCCGAAACAACCGCTATAGACGAATCCAATTTCACGCATTGCTATACCTCAATGGCTGCCAAAGTTGGGTCCCCGTCAGCTCAATCTCACCTAAAATGTGAAATAATGCGGCCTTGGAGGGTATTTTAAACTGCATTCTATCACCTGTGTTACACGTAGACAAAAGAATGATGACAGTTTACAACACAAAATAATCTAAAATCGATTTTAAGCGGGTTTTTGGTGTTGCGGGGACCCAAAGATGGCCGACCAAATCCTGACCATGACTTGGCTCGTTGGATTCGTCTATAGGTCATATCGATCGCATCGTGCCCTAGTATTCACCAGTAAAGCACTGTGTAATCCATGCATTTTAAATTAACAATTGAATAAAGCGCGCACTTGGGATAGTTGACAGGCTCATCGTGGGCAAGCAAGCTTGACCACATTGCCACGCTAAGCAATTTCAGTCGCGTGCACCAAATGCCATAAACTGGTACCAATCACTTTTGAGTGTTTGGTTTCAAATCTGGTATCAAATTGGAGCTAACAAGATTCTGCACACGACCTTATCAATTAAATTGTCATAACAAGATCACGTTTTAGTGTAGGACAGGTTACATGACTGCGGACTTTCTTTATTTGAGCAGTTTATAATAAACGATAAAAAGTCTGAGATTAAACAATATTGCGTAAATCTGGTGCCTTCATCGGAGAAAAGGAATCGCAGAAAATAGCGAACGATGTCGTTACATTTTCAAGGCAAAGGAACGACTTTTCTAGGACTTGTTGACATGGAACCTTCGAAACAGAATTTTTTCTATTTAAGACCTAAACATTTGAGAGTATTGAGACGACTTACATGTTTGAAGGTGAAAAACAACAGGGCACGCAATTTTTTCGCTGCGATCACAAATTTCAATCATCACGTTGAATCGTAAGCAAAAAGTAACTGAGTTTGATTGACAGGTGACATCATATGCGACGTGGTATCTTTGACTGATTTTTATTAGTTTTTGGTGTAGTAATTACCCGCCTGTGATTTCTACAGCAACTCTTATTATATTAAATGATGGACACTTTGGCAAAGAAGATAGTGTATGTTTTTTTTGTTTGTGTTTTTTATATATATAGCTTTAATTTCCATTTGGAGTAGCATCCGCTTTCCAAAAACAATCCCAAAGTTCTAACGTAGCATTAGTATATACAAATAGATTTAAATCGGTTACGTTCTACTTGTGATAACTCCTCATATCAAAAAACAAACAAAATAATACCTTTATGCATAGCCAGGGGAGGCTTGGGCATGTTGAGGGGATTCCCCGCATAATTTTTCAGGTATGAAAATGGGTACAACAAAGAGTAAAGTGTCATTAAAATGACTACAATGGGACGAACAATTGACAAATGGGGAATAGCAGCAAATTGTCGACGTCGTACCCATTTGTCAAAATGGGACGAAAAATTGACAAATGGCTACGACAATGGGTACACACACACACCCACTAAAAGGCTGGCTATACGTTGCTACTCTACTCAGCCGTTCATAATTCGTAACACAATTTATTGTTAATTGTATCTAATTTTAACCACCGATATAGATATTTTAATTATAAGTTTCTCAGCTATAATAAATTTACATTTGTGGTAAAGAAAAATATTGATCTAACGGCACACTAAATGCACTTGACTTCCGTGATTGCCTAATGCCTATGCCCATTATTAAGCCTTAGAAAACAGTAGTCGATTTATTGCATACAAGCATAACAACCGTCAAAATATCTAGCTCCATTAATTAAAAAGACCTCAACAATCTCTAACTCAATTTAACGTGTTATTCAAAAATATTAAAGACACACGGATAAAATATATATATCTACAGTAGATAGCATATTGGACCATTGTGTTTTACTGCTATCTACAGTAGATAGTATCTACCAAAAAACGTTGACAACGTAAATAAATCAGCAAGTTTAAAAAAACCCACCTCGGCTCACTTTTTGAAACTTGGTCCCATTTGTAAAAGGTACTGATTTAAACTTTATCATATTTATATAAATCTAAAACATTTCCAGAAGTGTTATGTATCTTTAATGTGCAGATGCGATAAAATTTGTAAGCTTTCTGGAACGATCTTGTTCTTGCATGGTAAGCCAATATCCTATTGTGTTTTGTTTTATAATAATCATGATTAATTATTGAATTAAACGAATAACAAGTATGCTTGTAATCGTGTTGGAAACGCTGTATTCTGTTGAAATAAAATAAAAACACTGATTTGCTGTTGGTGTTCAAAATGGGACCAAGTTTCAAAAAGTGAGCCGAGGTGGGGTTTTTTAAACTTGCTGATTTCTTTACGTTGTCAATGTGTTTTTGGTAGATTTCTTTTCTTTTTATGAATGTAGCCAAGCAGCTCCAGGCTTGGAAAGTCATCAGGTTACTAAGTGCTCCATAAAACGAAAAATAGAGGTTTGAGGTTGCTATTCTTGATTCATGACAATAAATAATTAAACAAAACTTTATCAGTCGTTTATTTTTAAAACTTGCTCGTCACGTATGACTGTAATGTTAAGAGGCGTACACAATGATCAATATACATTTTAATATACTTTAATCATTCAAGGCAACGTAAATATGTAAAGAAAATGTAAATATGAACAACACACACCCAATGTTGACAGTGCCAGAGAGACACAGAGAGTAAGTCCGATTTAGGCCTACTTCAAGTCGGAACTGGTAAATGCGCATAAGCGTCTAAATGCCCCGACTAGGCAAGATAATCGTGTTTTAATGTATGTGGTTCTTTGTAGCCCTGCGGGGCAATCTACTTGGCTATTCCAATTTCGCGGTTTGTGGTTCTTTGTAGCCCTTCGGGGCAACCTAGTTGGATATTCCTATTAAGCGGCGGTTGTCGGCGATCTTTCGTGGTTTGTGGTTTTCATCAAGCCTTGCCATCTATCGGGAGCTAATTTATAGTTTAAGCTTGTTGGATATCCATATTTCGTGGTTTGTGGTTCTTTGTAGCCCTGTGGGGCAATCTAGTTGCAGATCCAAATTTCGCGGTTTGTGGTTCTTTATAATCGATAGGCCTGCAGGCAATCTGGTTGGATATCAATATTGAGCGACAGTTGTTGTTGAACTTTCGCGGTTTGTGGTTTTAATTTGTTGAATATCCATATTTCGCGGTTTGTGGTTCTTTATAATCGATAGGCCTGCAGGCAATCTAGTTGGATATACAAATTTCGCGGTTTGTGGTTCTTTGTAGCCCTGAGGGGCAATCTAGTTGGATATCCCTATTAAGCGGTGGTTATCGGCGATCTTTCGTGGTTTGTGGTTTTAATTTCCCTCATCAAGCCCTGCCCTCTATCGGGAGCTAATTTATAGTTTAAGCTTGTTGGATATCCATATTTCGTGGTTTGTGGTTCTTTGAAGCCCTGTGGGGCAATTGTTGCATATTCAAATTTCGCGGTTTGTTCTTCTTTATAATAGATAGGCCTGCGGGCAATCGCCTTGGATATCCAAATTTCGCGGTTTGTGGTTCTAGTTGGATATCCCTATTAAGCGGCGGTTGTCGGCGATCTTTCGCGGTTTGTGATTTCAATTTCCCTTCAAGCCCTGCCCTCTATCGGGAGCTTAATTTATAGTTTAAGCTTGTTGGATATCCATATTCCGTGGTGTGTGATTTTTTCGCGGTTTGTGGTTCTAAATATCAATATTCAGCGGCAGTTTTTGGCGATCTTTCGCGGTTTGTGATTTTAATTTGTGACAATTTATAATAATTATTCCAAATATAGTTTCAGTCTGAGCTGTGAACAGAGATGTGTTTTAAGTGACGAAGATGTCATGATAGTCAGGCATGGTGAAAGCATCTGGATGGTGAAAGTAGGCCCTAGGCCTAGGCCTAAATGTGAATAAAAAATCAAACATGTTTGTTTGATGAAAAAATATAATATCACAATAGCAATGGATGTTCGAAATTGTGTTATTCTTGATTTATGACAATAAATTGGTTAATAAAACATTTAAAAAGAAAGGGGATGGGAAGTTTCGAACTTGAGCAAAAAATTCACAAATCGATTAGAAGTCCATGGCCTTAACCGCTTCCCGATATAACGAGGTGTGAAAGTGGAGTATTTATTAATATGAATGTATGCTGTGGTCCGGAAAGAATAAAAGAATTGCGAAAAACTTGATTTGTCTGCGAATGGGATCCAAAATTTGTATGTAGGGTATCCAGGAAAATGCTAGGGTATATTTGAAAGTGAATCTGAAAAAGCAGTGCGACAGTGACAGCCATGTATGGCTGTAGCAGTGTCGAAAGATTGTGGATATCAGTATGATTAGCTATGATTTGCCACTAATTTTGGCTATGAACAGTGGACTTCGGGTATATATATAAATGCGCATTTATAAATGCGCACGTGACATCTACAAGTCGCCATACCGTGTTCAACGATGTAAGGTACCCGGATGTGCACAAATTCCACACGCAAAAGTATGGGCGAAAATGACAGGTTACAAGGAAAATTGGTTTTGCAAAATAGTGGCATTGATTGCAAAGGGCAAAATAATTTGACCCGAAACATAAACTCTTTATTTGGATTTTCCATTACGGAAAAATAAAATTTATGACGGAAAAGCTAGATATAGCTGATTTAAAAAGTTATATTTCATTATTTCCGTGCTAAATGGGCGTGGCAATTGGCCATATTGATGACGAAATGTGTTTCTTACTGGCATTAAGGTCAGAACTGGGTAGCTGCCGATGATGTTATTTGATAATGTTTGCACGTAGGGAACTTAGGGGCTGTCATTTTCTTCGGAAGGAAGGGGTCATGGATTTATTTATTTGGGAGTCAAGATAAGTATCCCCCCCCCCCCCGTAGCGCCGCCAATGAACATAACTCTGACCCTAATTTTAACTCTAATTATAACGTAAATTGAGGAAACTATAACTTTAGCCCTTTTCGGTATAATGACCCTCTCAAACTAATAGGCTAGATGTCCCCGCCCGACCTCCTCAATTCTAACTTACTCATTCGCTCGCAAATGGACAAAAAACAAATTCAAAATGTGTTTTTAAGCACCTTTTGTGTCCCCATGCTAAATCGGTAATCTGTACACCCTTTGTCACCCTTTGACGTACAATTTAGAGTATAAACACGTAGATGACTGTACATGATCTAATCATACACTTCTAGTGCCTGTTTCTATTCATCGTTATGTATTCTTCTCCCGTGCATTATTTTCGCGAACTACCCTTCATAGCCCAAATTATATAAACCTGCACGCTAAACAATGCATTATCTAAAACCCGCACGCTAAACAATAGATTCTAGATAATACGTGCACGCTCAAATACTAGAAATACTACTTTCACATTACTATATAGTAGAGTTAGGTGGCGCTTTCGACACAGAGGTCACATAACTATATAATTGTCTGTTCGATATATATACCATCAAAAAAGTACGAATATACATTCTGTGGTGTTAAAATGGTATAGTTACAAACGGTGTTCTATTTTGCAAATATCATTGTCATAAATTATGATTAATGACCTCAAATAAATCAAACATCAAATGAGAATAATCGAGCTTCTATTAATTAAAAAGGGCCATAAACAGGTGGATCATAATTATACAAGATGCAAAATATTCAGCATTTTACAAATGAAATACATGTAGGCCTATATCTAAAATAACATGGCCGGGCCCGGGAAACACACACTAGCGCATAATATCATGATCATGCTTTATAATAATGAACAAATTGTAAAATCCCAATGTCGTGTGTTTAAATATAAAGTAGATTTTAAAGTTCAAATTATAGAGCTATAAAGTCCAGTTGATATTGATATTGATATATTTTTTTCTCTCATCTCAATTCACCGTAGTACTAGTCGGACATCTAAATCGATCGTTTCCAGGTGAACTCTCTGTGTTCGAAACCACGATATTAAATGATCCCAACATAAATTCAATTGGTTACAAACCATGCGTGAATAAGTTACTAAAGTATGACGTATGGCGCAATCGATACCATTGATAGCTAACTTATACAGGGATTGATTTTCTTTACCAGTTAAATGCTACCTAGCTGGTCAATGGCCTGACGATGTTTTTTAAAATATAAGATATTTTCCCTAATATTAAAACTAATATAATGAATGCAGCAATTAATATTGCCTATTGTTTTAATACACTCAAAGTGTATGACGGATAATGTACTCGTGCAAATGCATTCGTCAAGATATTCGCACTTGCTATGGAGTTATTGCATTTAGCTCTCGAGCCTATCGGCTCTCGAGCTAAATGCAATAACTCCACGGCGCGTGCGATTATCTTGACGAATGCATTGCACTCAGTTCATTATCCTTATCATCCCGGCTGGAAGATGTTGAGGAAGACTCGTATACTATACATGACGCTCATACGTTATATGACAATATGACGTACAATCACGTATGTGATGCATGGTTGGAGGTTTATTCAGCTAGTAAGTTATACACATTATTGTCATGGTATATTGTAATTGTATACGTCAATTTTGTTCAGTTTGATTCAACCGGCTTATAAAGTTTTACTTTACACTGAAGGGGAAAGTTAGCAAAAAAACAATTAATTTATGAGTGTAAAAGGCGGAGGGGTGGTTTTGGGGGAAGGGGGGACAAAATAATATAAATAAAATTATAAATAAGGCGAGAAAGAGAGAACCCTGTTCTACGGGCGAACGGACCTTTCAAGTAGGGTCGGTCGGTCGGTTGGTATTTTTTTTTAAATTTTTAAATAACCCAAAAAATCACAAAAATCTGTAAATAAATTTCAATTTGAGAAAATACAAAAAAAAATTGTCCTGAAATTTCCGAAATTTGGGGTCGGCATTTGTTTCCCAATTTGTTCAAAATAGAAAATAAATAAATAAACATTAGTTATGTTTGTACATGGGGGGGGGGGGTGCTGTTCAAAATAGAACAGGCTTTTTGTTTTTCGTCGCATAAATAAATAAATAAATAAATAAATAAATAAATAAATAAATAAATAAATAAATAAATACATAAATACATAAATAAATAAATAAATAAATAAATAAATAAATAAATAAATAAATAAATAAATAAATAAATAAAAATAAATAAATAAACATTAGTTATGTTTGTACATGGGGGTGCTGTGCAATAATCATGATCCTTTGATATCCATGATTTATCCTTGCAAATTTATAGCATCGAACCTCCATCCAATGTTCCTTGCCAGTGCTAGCCACGAAACAAGGTCACAACTGTAGCCACTCCTTCAATGGTCGCCATTTCAGTGATTGACAGTGATGTAATGCAAATATGGCGCTAGCCATCTGGTCACGTGCGCATTTATAAAAGCGCATTTATATATACAACCGAAGTCTCCTGATGAAATACCGCGTGAAATAAAGCAAGAATGTTTGTTTATTATCAAACAATCGGATTGACTGTAAGATTGGTGTAACTTTTTGAAATAATGACACTTTAGACAGTAAATAAGATTTAGCATGGTGTTAGATATATTTTGTACCCAGCGAAATATATCATAGAACAATAGCGTTTTGTTCCGTGTAAATATAGTCTCGCGGTGCATCTGTTTATTCTTCTTTATCAGTCGTTTTTTTTAAAACTTGCTGGTCATGCTACCGCGTGACTCTAATTAGAACATCAGCAAACAGACTAACAAATGACAAGGGAATTTTCAAAAAACTTATTATCATGAAATGTAAGGTATAACTCATATTTTTTGGATAATTTAAATAAAAATATATGTAAATAGCGCCCTCAATTTGCACACAAATGTTCAGTTTATAGAATTAAATTTACCACAAAAAGCAGAAAAAGATGAATAATTTGATATAGAAACGAAAATCTATGTTAAAAATTGCTACAAAATATACGACGTATAGCTGTTGGTATTATTCAGTTCTAGAATTGAACATTACAATAATAATTTGTTAGAAAAATTAATAAATGATCACATCAAACAACCGTGAGAAATTAAAATGGTTTAAGAACGCCAGGTAAGTTAGGAAATGAAATGGTGAACGAACAGTGGGTAAGTTAAATAGTTATTTTAAGAGTGGATCAATTATTAAATTATGTTTGGGCAGGAAGGGTATTGTTAAATCAGCGATGGTAGGTTGACAAATAAGTGGGTTAGTCATAATAAATGGGATTCAAACCCAGATAGGACAATGAGAACAAAATCAAGTACATGGGTGGTTGGATCTGAAAGCGAGTGAATTTAATGGGTTAAAGGCATAAAGGGAGTAAGAAGGTTAACCAGTGGGTAAAACGGAATAAGGTGGTAAGATAGTGTTGGATGGGTGGATGATATAGGTATACATACCATTTGTTGGTCCACAATAAGCAAAGTATAATATGCATAATGTCCCAATTTCATCAACAATTAAGGATACGTGAGATATTGTTTGGTATGTACCGATGATAACCAGAAACCAGGGTTGATCACATAAAAAACATCAGATTGATATGAAAAAACACCACAAATAATAAGTATATTAGCACATTACTCTGTGTCGGAGGATTACCACAGATTACCTTTGGTTTAATATATTCAGGGCAGGCCTATACTTTGGTCAGATCGTTATCGGCGGGCCTTATAATATCGCGGATTAATATCAAAATATTTCATTTTTCTTGCGACATCTCGCCAGAACCATTACGAATTATTAAGTCCCATACTTTGTCTACTTTCTTTAACACACAAAATATAGACCAGACAGGTTAACTAATACCACTCTTAACGTGGGTCTACTTTTCGGCGTAGTTGTAAAAGCCTAACATTTCCCGCCTTTTACGAGCTGATCAAACTATACATGTGGTACCAGAATCTTACACAAGGCACATGTATATTTGGTCTAGCATACAATGCAGTTTGCCATGATGGTTTGTAGAAAAGCCAAAACAACTCACAATAGAACCATAGACCACGCATTAGGAAACGAATTTGGAGAAAACCCTTCTGTTAATAAAATACTATGCTGAGCCACCAGCCTGGGCGGCTCACGCTCCAGTAATTTCAGATGATTGAGCTCAGTAATACATCAAAGAATGTCTTAAAATTCATGAAAACAAATAGATAATCAGCTTATCGGATTAAAAGCTTAGAGGGAAGGTCTTGCTGCTCAGCGAGTGTTTGTAATTATCAGAAGGTTTTCTCCAAATCCATTCTCTAATGGGTGTAACTTTAGAAACATATTTTTAGAGAAGAGACTAATAAGAACGAAGAGGATTGATGTATTTACGAGTTTACTCTGTACTGGAGTAAAAGTGATACCTACCTTGCGTTCTTCTCCTCTCGCTTCCTTCTTCTTTCATCTCTTTTCTTTCTGTCTCTCGAAGGCGTACCTGAGAAATGATACAATATATTTGTAACAAGTCATGATCAATACCCTCAGTACGCCAGTGACCATCCTCTATTGTTACGCATAGGCGTGCTAAAGATCGATCGATACATGTACCCATTCAAATCAGCATAATTCAGGAATACACTTTTTGCTTTGAAAGTATTTTTTTCGGTCAAATAAAAAACAGTAATTTATTTTCAGTACTGTCGGACAAAAACATGGCACTTGGATATGAGCATGTTCACATTTTAATCTCTGTGTGACCTTTGTGACCTCTAGAGGTCACTAGGGGTCAAATCTGAAATGCCTCCACATCTTAAAATAAACTCTGGACCATGTACTTCATGTATGGACACTCATCATGTTTGGGAACATATGGGACTTGATAAAGATTTAATGCAGTTATAAACTCCGCATTCGATTTGTATTTTGCATAGGCCCGGCCCTACCCTGAAGAAAATACACAAATGTGTACAAGGGGCACGTTCGCCCTTTTGATAAGTTCATTGAGTTTGTTAACTCCCTGAACAGGAAGGTACATTTAGCTGGTGATTTCAATGTACATGCTGACATCCCCACCAAGTACGATTCATCTCATGTCCTTCATTGGCAGGATCTGGGTTTGTTCAACATGTTGTTGGTCCTACGTATAGAGATAGTCATACCCTAGACTTGGTGATATCTCGTGAAATTGAACATGTCATCACTAACTCTATCAATGGTATCATTCATTCATTGCGGTATTGAAATTATCAAACCAGATCCAAAGAAAACTCTTGGGCCCTTTACAATTGAGTCCGAGTTTACTGTACAAGATTTTAAAAATAGGACTCGAGGTGACTTTTAATTAATAATTATTAATTATCTATTATTTTCTTTATTTAGTATTATTTATGACAACCAATCATCAACCCGTTTTGACTGGAGTCAGCATTTAATCATTTTACTACTATGCTTACTTTTACACCATGATGCAGTCATGTCTACAATAGAATTCACCGCGACCTTTGCAGGACTTAAACCCCATTAAAAGCTATTAAACCAAAATTACACTCATTGAAAACAGTTCAACTGATTAAATCAGATCTTCTCTGGTTGTGCACATGTGTCTGTTTTATATGTGCGGTATCGCAATGAGCTGGTATTATATAGCTTCAGTTGGGTAAACGATTATAAAGGAAACGAAAGGAAACAATGGTATGTATACATTTGTTCACGAAATGAGACAATGGTCTGCTTTTTGTTAACCAGCATTCTTGAAAATGAGCAACATAATGATTGTTGACTTAACACGGTTTGGAAATAATTTCTTTATTTTTTTTGGTGTTATCTGTCGTTTACATATCCGAGTGTTGATCTTAGGATCTGAGTGTTGTATGGCTCGATCTGGCAAATGCTTATGGTTCTGTTCCACATGCACTGATTGAGTTTGCCATGGAATTCATGTGGATTCCTGAGAAGGTGAGAAGCTTCATCATGCAGTACTACAGTGATTTCCGTATGCGGTTTTCAACAACACAGTACACAACCACGTGGCAGAGGCTGGAAGTTGGAATACCAATGGGCTGTGCAATTTCTCCAATCCTGTTTGTGCTAGCAATGGAAGTCGTCATTAGAGCTGCGGAAAAAGCAGGACCAGGTGTAGAATTGGGAGGTGCAGAGGAACTACCACCAATACGAGCTTTCATGGATGACCTTACCCTCCTTAATCCAAGTACAGAGGCAGTTGAAGCAATTCTATGTAAGCTTGAGCAGTTGATGGAGTGGGGTAGGATGAAGTTTAAGACCAAGAAGTCGAGGAGTCTTGTACTCAGACGAGGAAAGTTGACAGACTTTCACTTCACCCTTTGTGGAGAGGAAATCCCAACTATTCAGGAACAACCAGTGAAGAGCCTCGGGCGCTGGTACACAGAGGATCTGAAGGATACAAGAAGAGTCAAGGAGACAGCACGGCAAGTCAACGAAGGTCTTGAAGCCATTGATCAGTGCGGCTTGCCCGGGAAGTTGAAGCTGTGGTGCTTGCAATATGGTCTCATGCCACGGATTATGTGGCCACTCACAGTCTATGAGGTAGCAATAACCCATGTAGAGGCAATGGAGCGGAAGATCAACAACTTTGTCAAAAAGTGGCTTGGAGCTCCACGCAGCTTAACAAACATCGCAATCCATAGCAGCCGGACTAAGTTGACTTTTCCAGTGCGTTCCCTTGTTGAAGAGTTCAAGGTGGCCAAGGCAAGATCATTTATGACCCTGAGAGACTCAAAGGACCCGGTAATCAAGAACACCCAGCCGGATGTTAAGTCAGGGAGAAAGTGGACAGCGAACTTGGCAGTTGAGGAGGCAGAGTCAAGGCTGAAGCACAAGGAGATGGTTGGCGCTACCCAGCTAGGCCGTCAGGGGCTTGGTTGGACTACGCACAAATGGTGGTCGTCTTCTTCTGACAAGGAACGTCGCAAGCTGGTTTCGCAGGAGATCAGAGAGGCAGAAGAGGAGAAGAGACTGGCTACAGCAGTAGGTCAAGCTAAGCAAGGCGCTTGGACACGGTGGGAGAATGTTGAACAACGCAACATGTCTTGGAGCGTGCTTTGGCAGATGGAACCTCTTCGCATCTCATTTCTGTGCAGGTCAACATATGATCTATTACCAACACCAGCCAACCTGAGCGTCTGGTATGAGGACAAGACGGATTGTTGCAATGCGTGTGGAAAGAAGGGAACTTTGCAGCATATTCTGAGTGCATGTACACCTGCTCTTGCGAGTGGTATGTACACCTGGAGGCACAATAACGTCCTCGGAGTGTTAGTGGAGGCAGTCAAGCTGCAAGTTGACCAAAATAATGTTTCACAAGCTCCAACCAATACCAAGCGTTACATATCATTTGTGAAGGAGGGCTCTCAGTCCAGGTCATATAGTTCCAGTTCAAGATCGAGCATCCTTTCTTCAGCAGACGACTGGTGCATTAGAGCTGATCTGGATGGCAAAGGAGGATTTCAAGAGAGATATTGATCACCACACTGCGTCCAGATATTGTCATATGGTCAGAGGCTGGAAAAGAAGTGATCATTGGAGAGCTGACTGTTCCATGGGAAGACAACATTGATGAAGCTCATGAGAGAAAATTGACCAAGTATTCAGAATTGAGAACAGAATGCAAGGATAGAGGTTGGAAGGCTTCTTGCTACCCCTTCGAAGTCGGCTGCCGTGGTTTTGTTGCACACTCTTTGCAGAAGTGGCTGCGAGATTTAGGCTTCAACAGGAGAGAGCTAAAGTCAGTTAGCAGGGCAGCGTCAGAGGCTGCAGAATCAGGATCGTCGTGGGTGTGGTCCAAGTACATTCAGAGGAGTAGATAATCTGGAAGTGAAGTACATCATCAGTATCCTCAGCCAGAGCAGGCAGGCCAGCTAGCCATATCTTTTACTTGTTCTCATTCCTTCATATCAACTCCAGTTAGCTAGGGTTAAGTGATTCCAGCTGCATGGTAGGGTTAGAGGCGCCTTATCCCGTCTGCTTACTACAGACTAGTTTGGTCATCTGGGGGTACATATACACAGATCCCCCTTTTGACGGTGATGGCGTATCCCCATATGGGCAAAGCGTCTTGCGTTGTCATGCTGACATAGTATGGGTGCTAACTGGTGCTTGATCTTCTATTTTGGTTAGCTGGCCTGTGCCGGTTTCACTTTCTGAGAAGCAGATTGTTTATTTAGCAACAGATGCTAGAAGCAGAGTTTTATTTTTATTTAGTAGCTCACCAGCGGGAGGTGGTGTTTCTTTCACTGCCGGCCCCCCACCTCGAGGGAGTCTTGATTATAAGAGGGCCGAAACTCCCCAAGACAGGTGGCAATCAACTGATGATCTCGCTGGTGAAAGCACAAGACATTTTCCATCTGGTCTTTGTGTATATTTAACTTCCTAAAACACAAAAGTACGAATATTTCCAAACATCTAAATTAGCTAAAAATTTAGGACATGTTACAAAACTATATTTTCTAGAATTTTAGAAGAGTACTTTTAATATTGGCCGGTTATTTTTCACACAGCGACGTTAACTAGGCAATGTACTATTACCTATAACATACACTAAAACACCAAAGTACGCATATTTCCAAACATCTAAATTAGCTAAAAAATTAGGACATGTTACAAAACTATATTTTCTAGAATTTTAGAAGAGTACTTTTAATATTGGCTGGTTATTTTTCACACAGCGCCGTTAACTAGGCAAATCCCATACTTTTAACGTACGTTATTTGTAGAGGTCACGCGTCAATGGTAAGAGCACTGTGTATTGTGTATAGGAAAACGGACAGTAACTGCAGTATGCATAGTATAAGGTGCAGTTATGCTATTTGTTTATTCATCATTATTGTTGATATGATTCATGTTAGAAAGTAGCAAGTAAAAGGTCATTAAAATGCAAGATATAAATAAAATAATTTAATATTCCACATTTTTCAATTTTAGACGTGGGCGGTTAACATTAAACTAAGAATAAATTGTGAAGAGCCTTATCACCTTTCTTAAATTAAGAAACATTGACTTAGATTCCTTTGAGTCTGACTTGTCTTCTCAGTTTGAATCACGTTGTTGTACTGCTGTCGATCGACCCAATACACAGATATTGTACATGGAATACACTGTAACAATACGTAGTGTATTGTCACGGTGAAGACCGTGCTTGGAAGAGTATGCTGCATGCTAGCGTACGTATGGTCACGGTGTATGCCGTTGTCAAAATACCACGTACTTTAGTACAGTAATAGCGCCCTCTGTTGGTCATAATTCACTTTAAAACGTATTTTCAACGTAGTGAAGAAATATTTAAGGTAATATAACACTATAGAATATAAAAAATAGTATTTTTAGAAGTTACATTTCAAGGTCGTTACATTAAGGTTACTCAAGGTTTTAACATTAAGGTTATTTCTTTTTAATTAGAGACAGCCCGTCACCCTTAAGGTTACTCATTGTTGTTTGTTGATGCTGGGGCCCAGTATCAACCAAAAACATCATAAAAACATCAAGGCCGCAGGGCCGGCAGGCCCGAGGCCAGAGACTCCCATACGACGATTAAACACTCCAAGTGGGACCCTAATATAAGGGCCCGCAGGGCAAGAAAGCAAGAGTAACCTTAATGATGACGAACTGATAACGAAAATTCTGTTATATTTACGGACAGCTCGTCACCCATTTCATAGGCCTACTTTTACATTTTTTTTTTACTCTTTACCCCATAATTTCCCTCATTCTTTAGGCCCTGCCCTCTATCGGGGACTAATTTATAGTTTAAGCTTGTTTGCTATTGTTTTTGGAGCAACATTGTTTCTTTATAAGCCTGCGGCGCAACCTTGAACAATATTGTCCTAGCAATATTGTCTTTTGAGATAACGCCCCGTAGCCACCCCAGCCAGCCCCATACCTCATTTTGATTTTTAACATACCAATATTCTGCTTTTTATATTCTATGATGTCGCATATTAATGTATAGTATAATTGCATAGTAATGATGGCATAATGAAGCCCATTATGAATAGCCCTGCTAAGACTTTGGATCAAGTCCCAACTTGGTTCATTAAGCAGAATCCCCAGATGTTTGTTCCCATGATATCTGACATTGTTAACCTTTCCTTTAGTACAGATTTATTTCCTTCTCAGCTAAAACATGCTGTCATTACATCTGTCATAAAAGCAGAATCTTGATGCCTGTGCAGTGATTTGAAGAACTACAGGCCAGTATCCAACATTCCCTATCTGTCGAAGGCATTGAGAGACATGCTGTGGACATCATCTCCAGATACATCGCTCAAAATGAACTTGATGAGCCACTACAATCGGTGTATAAACCTGCCCATAGTACCCAAACAGCCTTATTGAAGGTTAAGAACGACATCATGGAAAGCGTCTCAGAGTGGATAGGTGTTTTCTGGCCTTATTGGATCTGAGCGTGGCTCCAGATTATTTTCTGACTTTGGCATACATGGAAGTGTCCTGAAATGGATCCGCTCTTACCTGTCAGGAAGAACTACCAGTGTTTGCGTTGATGGCGTCAGTTCTGATACAGCCGACCACAAGGTTCCATAATGGGACCACTACAGCAGTTCCTCCTCTACACAACACCAATTGGTAAGATCTTCAGAACGTATGACATATTGTTTCATTTCTACGCTGATGACATACAGCTGTACACGGCGTTCGACCCACGAGACCAAGCTTCCATGCATCACATCTGCTCTCTCACGCATGCCGCTATGTATAGATGAAATTAGGCTCTGGATAATAACAAACTTTCTTAAGTTTAATGAGGAGAGGACAAGACGGAATTTTTCATTGCTATTGCTGAGCATCTCAAATGCCATCTGCCACCTGTAAGTCTTCGTGATGGTGATAAGTTTATCCCTCCTGCAGAAAAGGTTCGCAACCTCGGTGTTGTTTTTGATTCAGCCATGTGTATGAAACTTCATATTACTTCTCTATGTTCTGGTCTCAATCTGCAACTGCGCAACATTACTCGCATTACATACCATCTTGTTGTACGTGCACTTGTACCGTCTATATTGGATTATGGCAATGCACTTTTATTTGGATCCACCAGTTCCGATTTATATACATCGTCTCCAACGCATATACAACAACTTGCGGCTAAGCTTATCCACCGTGCACAGAAGCGAGATCATGCCACACCTTACCTTCAAGAACTTCACTGGCTACCGATTCGTGAACGCGTCACCTTCAAGATCATGGTTTACATATATAAGTGTTTACACGGACTCGCTCCAGGCTTTTTGATATCTTGCCTGCATTTTGTACCATCCAGCACGATCAAGTCTCCGTTCAGCATCTGATGCCACTAGACTAAGTGTACCAAATACAAGACGCCATCTTCATACTGCTTCAAATCGCACTTTCTCATATACTGATCCCAAAACATGGAATGCTCTCCCAAAGTCTGTCACAAACTCTGATTCCATATCCAATTTTAAGAAGTCTCTCAAAACTCAGTTATTTCTGCATTAATTGTCTTTTTATTCCATTGTTCTTGTTGTTTCTTGTGTTTCCAAGCGCATCGTTTTTGTTGTAGATGCGCTATATAAATGCTTGTAATGTAATGTAATGAAATGTAATGTAATGTAATGTAATGTAATGTGATGTAATGTAAAACACTTTCCTAAAGTAACAGAAGGTTCTACGCGGTTGTAATCCGAGCGACCACTAACTATGGATTGAAGGCCAATAGAAATGTACATCCTTATACCGTTAGATGGCGATGTTTCAATAGCCAAAAGATTAGAAAGTGTAAAGCCAAGAAACACGTGTATAAGCGAACGTAACCCTGCTAGGCCTCTTTTCACATAGTTGTTGTTGTTTTTGCTGTTTTTTGCATTTTTACAAAAGTTAAGGGTACTTGCCCATCAATTTCGTTCAGGGGCGTGTTTGAAAAACGGCACAGCGCATTAGTAAAAAGAATAAAAAGTACTAAAATTTTCACCAGGGTTCGAACCATTGCCAAGGCACTATGAATGCTAAAGATGCATAGGCTACTGTGTCACGGTGACTGTGTTTAACATTCGGCGATTTTCAAAGATATACATATCAACACGTTTCTAGTGTATTGAAAATCAGATTTTGGTAGGAATACAGTCATAGAAAGACATATGACTTTACTTGTCTGTTTGTTTTTCATTTAATACAAATTAATTTTGATGAATTGAACTGGTACGACTCTTAGGACTCGTGATAAACGACGATTAATTTTGTAACAATAAAATGAAAACGCTGGGTCATTCACGACGTCATTTGTAATTCATGTCAAAACCTGGGGAGGACCACACACATCCGTGTATACGTGCGCAATCGATACTCAGTGATCCAGACAATACCATTTGAATATACCGCCCTTATGTATGCACCTGCTTGACACATCTTGTCACTTGCGGGAAGATATACTATTAGTAGACTTGTTAAGAGGTTGAACGCTGCATTTTTTAGTACAAAGGTCCCACTTGGCATGGATGTTCCTTGAGGCAAGAGAAAAAGATCCATCCAAAGAGACACTCTGTCTCTATGCATAAAACCCCCTAATTAGCATAAATTATGCTAATTAGCACCCAAAATATGGTATTTTCTAATTTTTAGCCCATTTCACTTAAAAGCAGGTGAAAACAGTTGAATTTGGATTAATTTAGGATAAGGAATTAATTTTGGGGGTTGTTTTGGGAATATGTGTCCATTCTGACCCCCAAATCCAAGATAGCCGCTGGCCGCCATCTTTAAAATACACGTTTTTACAACTTTTAAATCATACTGGCTACCAACTTGTGTGATATATCAATTTATACTAATTTGGGGCTGTAGAGCTCATTTCCGGCATTAATTTGATTAAAGGAGTTAATTTAAAGGTGTATTTATTTGTTATACAGGGTGAGTCAGACAAAAACTGCTCTCAATCATTCCTGATTTTGTACCTTCAAAACATGCGTGGTAAATGACACACTGGTTTATGGTATTACATTAAACAAGTTGAATTAGTACCATATCAGTATGACTTTGGGGTCATTGTAGGAGCGTCCGAACCAATAGTTCACGCGGCCCTGGATAACCAACCAATCCTGCCACCACCAATCGCAACTTATCATCTAGAAGCTTTCCATCATGCCCAGAATCGTTAAAGGAAGTCCAAGCAGTCCTTTTCTAATGCCTGCTTTGACAGTTACATCACTGAATGTCGAAGGATTCTCTACCGCCAAGCAAAATATCATCAGCGGATTGTGCAACAATCTCCACTGTGATGTCCTGTGCCTACAGGAAACTCATAAAGGAGCGACTAACTACCGCCCAACCATACCAGGTATATGGTCCTTGCCGTTGAGAGACCACGTCGTCAATACGGGAGTGCGATATTTGTGAATGGAAGTTATTGTGATTGAAGCCACTATGATGTCTGATGACAACAACATTGAAGTTCTCACTGTTGAGCTCAGTAATGTAACAATAACATCAGTCTATAAGCCACCAGCAGAAGACTTCAAGCTCCCTCTCTTCACTTCTAACACTGACACCAAGCCATGAATCTTCATCGGCGATTTCAACAGCCACAGCACTCAATGTGGTTACAAAGAAACCAACAACGATGGAGCTGCAGTTGAGGAATGGATAGACAAACACCAGCTGAGCCTTATTCATGATTCCAAACTTCCTCCTTCGTTCCATAGTGCCCGTTGGAAGAGATGATACAACCCTGATCTAGCTATTGTCACTAACAATATCTCTGACATGTGTAAGAAGATTGTATTGGATCCAGTTCCCCAAACACAACACCGGCCAATTGGTATCCACGTTAACACCGTAATCTCACCAAACATAGTGCCTTTTCAGCGACGCTTCAATTACAAGAAAGCAGACTGGAACGGATTCACAAAAGAGCTTGACCAGAAGGTGAAGAGAATTACTCCAACTCCAGACAACTATGACACCTTTGCCCAACTAGTTTCCAAGACTGCTCGTAGACATATACCAAGAGGCTGCAGGGTGGAATACATACCAGGCCTTTCCAAGGAATGTGCAGAAGAATACCAAGAGTATGTAACCATGTTTAAAGCTGACCCTTTCGCCGAGGAAACAACAGGTGCGACAGTAATGGAATCCATCTCCAAAGAGCGTAATAAGATCTGGCATACCCTCATAGAGTCAGCAGACATGACCCGCAACAGCAAGAAGGCATGGTCCATCATCCGCAAACTTCAAGGTGACCCTACAACAGCCCCACTGCAGCCCAAAGTCACACCCAACCAGGTTGCCCACCAACTGCTCCTGAATGGAAGAAGTGGCAAGAAACATAAGACCAAATTAGACCGCAAGAAATACAGCGGAGACCCCGGCTTCACCAAGCCCTTTACTATGCAGGAGCTGGAAGCAGGAATCGCCAAACTCCAACCAGGGAAAGCAATTGACCTTGACAACATCGCAACTGGGCAGCTGAAGAACTTTGGCAAAGAAATGGCTCTTACAGCTCTACAACACCGTCGCAGCCACAGACTCCCTAAGATCTGGAAGAAGTCTCACATCATCGGTCTGCTGAAGCCAGGGAAATATCCATCCATCCCAAAGAGTTATCGACCAATATCGCTTCTCAGCCATACCTACAAGCTATTCGAACGCCTCCTGCTCAACAGACTGGCACCTGTGGTAGACGAGCAACTCATCCCAGAACAAGCAGGTTTCCGTCCTGGCAAATCAACAACAAGCCAAGTTCTCAACCTTACCTAGCACATTGAGGATAGATTTGAGGATGGATTGGTAACCGGAGTTGTTTTCGTCGACCTCTCAGCAGCTTACGATACCGTCAATCTTCGCCAACATTTTGAACAAGCTCACTGGATCCAGATGGGGAGCCCGACCAGACACTCTCAGATCAGCAGCCTTGGCTTTATGCTACTCTAGTGCTGAAAATAATATGCCTGCCCAGTGTGGGGAAGATCAACTCATGCCAAGAAGGTGGACCCAGCACTCAACTCATGCTGTCGACTTATCACTGGATGCCTCCGATCAACACCAACGGAGAGTCTCTACACCTTAGCTGCTATAGCCCCTCCAGATGTACACCGACAAGTGACCAGCATGCAAGAGCGTGAGCGTCAGACCATTGATATGAACACCCCATGTCCAACCAGACTGCTGCACCCAAACGCCTTAGATCCAGAGGAAGCTTCCTAAGCAAAGTTCATCCTCTTGGGACAGTCTCCAAGGAAGCGGAAAGACTCACCCTGTGGAAAGAGAGATCTCCCAATTCACCAGCTATGGGACTACAACCCAGTGAGCAGCTACCACCTGGAGCTGATTCCACATGGCCTGAGTGGCGGTGTCTCAACAGACTAAGATCAGGGGTCGTAAGGTGCAAGGTCGCTTTGCAGAAATGGGGATACCTACCAGAAGGACAAAACACTACCTGTGAGTGTGGAACGGTTCAACAGACTATGGAACACCTGCTGGTCTGTCCACAGATGGGGCAACATTGCACACATGAGGACCTAGCTGAATTCAACGATTCTGCTCGTCACTGCGTCAGCTATTGGCTCGGGCGCATTTGACCCTGCGCTTGGACACGCTAAGAAGAAGTATGACTGCATAGTCCAATAAAAAGTAACTATTTCAAGTTCAAAGGTCCACTTTTAGGAACTGAACATGACTGCGTGTGTGCAGATTAACCGGCCATTTTGGATTGTCAAAATGGCCGCCATATTGGTATTTAAAAAATGGTAAAAATTGGTTTTCATTACAAGTGAATCCTAGACTTCAAAAAAAAGCAAAATATAGAAAATCCCCACAATAGAGAGTTCCTGTGTTTTGGGTTACCCGCCATCTTGGAGGGAAACCTAAACTCCGTTTACAATTTTCAGAATACCAACACTCGCGCAATAATTAGCAAATGTTATTTTGTAGAATGTAGCACCAATAGGGTCATTGACCAAATCAAAGGAATGAGGAATACGGCGGTGCGAATCACGTTATAAACACTATTGTAGTCCATTCCGCTTGAAAACACGGGAACTCTCTATTGCCAACGACCAAAATTTTGGTGACGCACTGAACCAAACTATATATTCAAACATAAGTTTGATGTTCATCCATCTACAATATGTGACCGTCCACGGCGAATGAGCCGTAAATTCCTCCCCCGGTCAATTTTGTTTTATCTCGTGTTTAAAAAATAAACATCATAAACTAAAAATGGTATATCATTTGACTTCAAACGATATCCAGAAGCGGGGTTATGGCTTGTTAAACTTTGCTTCTTCAACAAAATTATAGCTTTTTACGTTTTTACATGTGTCTCTTTTTCCACATTGCTAGCAATATATCAAGCAGTCATAATTGGTCAACGAGGTTTAAGAAAGTTCTCTCATTGTTAATTGTTGGTTATGCATACCTGTACAAAATACAATGCCTGGTAACCCACCACTTGAACAGGATTTAGCAAAAGCAAACAAAGACCAGAGCTATTAAAAGTTCTATAGCCGGCCATCTAAGGTAGAAGCTTATTATCCACTTCAACAATAGGATTATTGATTAGTTTTTGACTATCAAAATAAGAAGGATGTCGGGCCAGCTTAAGTTATCGATGAATACGACCTTCGTACACATTTTACACCGTAACACAGAATACAATTTAGGGAATTTACGGCTCGTTTGTGCTGCCGGGTCATATATTGTCAAAGACTGGTACATTGGAATTTACATTTAAAAAACCACTGTGCCCTTTTCAAATGACTTCCTATCTTATAAACAGTGCCAGAAATGAGTTTCCCACCCCCATGTTAGTATTAATTGATATGCCACACAAGTCTGTAGCTCGATTGGTTCAAAAGTTGTAAAAACGCATATTTTAAAGATGGCGGCCAGCGGCCATCTTGGATTTGGGGTCAGAATGGCCACATATTCCCAAAATTATCCCTAAAATTAATTCCTTATCCTAAATCAATCCAAATTCAACTGTTTACACATGTTTTTAAGTGAAATGGGCTAAAAGTTAGAAAATACCATATTTTGGGTGCTAATTAGCATAATTTATGCAAATTAGGGGGTTTTATGCATAGATACAGAGTGTCTCTTTGGATGAATCTTTTCCTTTTGCCCCAAGGAACATTCATGCCAAGTGGGACCTTTGTACTAAAAAATGCAGCGTTCGCCCCATTTTCACCCCTTAACAAGTCTACTATATAGGCCTATACCCTAATAGCTTACAATAGATACCCCACCGTAAATAGCTCTCTTCGTTACCTCGCTGTGCCAGTATATACGCGTAGTGTACGCAGTTTTGAACCATATTTTGTTCAAAAATGATAGGAAATGACTGTTTTCAGACAAATTGTTGGCTCTCAGCAGATGCTCAATGATACCGGGAAGTGTTGCAGAAAGGTAAAGCGTACTCTTTATTTATACAAAATATCACATATCAATGAATTTAAATTGGAAATCTAAAAAGGAAATGTCAGGTCAAAATTCTCACCTTAGAATTATTGTGAAATAAAATCAAAGCAAATTTAGGCTCCGCAAACAACATCCACTTATTCCCATTGGTGTTTGCTACACGTGCATAATAATAAATTATGATTTGGGCCTAATTTGAGAAGAGTTAATGCCTCGAGTTTCAAAATACACCGAGTGATGTTTGTTGATCAAAAAAATCGACAATTCAAGACGCTGTAAAAACAAATCAAGAATTATCTGGGATAATTGCAACTAAGTATAATGAAAGTTATGATCTAAGCTACCAGATGCATCATTAATTTCCTGACAATGATATTTAGTTGTGGGAAACGATTAAGTCGTATACAGACTCCGAGTATTGTACGTACAATATTGTATGTATAATATGTACGTTATTTAATCTATTGTCATTCTATTTCCAGTAATGTTTAAGTTCTAACGAATGTTTGATGACGAAAAATCGATAATATGTTACATACAATATCTAGCAGAAATATATTATCGATTTTACGTCATCAAACATTCGTTAGAACTTAAACATTACTGGAAATAGAATGGCAATAGATTAAATAACGTACATATTGTACATAAACTCATCCCAAAAAGAAAGTATCCAGTTTGATGGGGTCTTAAATCAAGACCTACCAAAAGTATGTTACAGATAAATTTATTCCACACAGTTTGATACCTCATTTGTCCAAATCGATGCGGAATTGATTACACAGCGACCTTTTAAACGCAACGACCTCAATTTTAAAAGTTGCAGTAATTCCTATTGGTGTGGTTTTCCTGCTTCTCAAGATTAGTCATAAAGGTACCCAATAACAGAGACGAATGAAGACTGTTTGACTTCACTTCATTTGTTTTATTGAATACAGATACTCTTTTACTCCTTCCTTAATGTTTTGCCCTTCACTCTTTACATCTTCTCCTGCTGCATCAATGACTGCCAGACAGCTGCGGAGCATGCTCTCAGTGAGACGTCTGATGCGCCCTTGATCTATCGCTGCCCATAATTGAGTAGCAGGACCAAATCAATAGGAATTACTGCAACTTTTTAAATGGAGGTGATTGCATTCAAATGGTCACTGTGTCATCAATTCTGCGTTGATTTGAACACATGAGGTATCAAACTGTGCGGAATAAATTTATCTGTAACATACTTTTAGTAGGTTTTGATTTATGGCCACATCTGTGACTTATGGAATAAAATCAAACTGGATACTTTCTTTTTGGGATGAGTTTACAATATTGTACGTACAATAAAAAGTCTGTATACTGCTTTACTGTAATGTTTTGGCGGGAATATTTCCCGGCAAAAATTTCAACCAAAAAGAGCATGTAGCCTTAAAGCAAATTTGGGATACGAATATATGGATAGTGATATCATCAGAATCGTTTCAATGAGCTAAAAATTGTATATGAATTCTTCTGTTAAGAATACAAATCTGGTCATAGACCCTGATAATGACCTGGACTTCTATTCAATATATTTTGATATGAACCTTGCTTTGAGCCCTGCCTGCAGGTTGATCCTATGTGATCGTTGGTTACGTGGTTACCATAGCAACCATAACAAAAAAATATTAAAAAAGAAGACAATAAAAACGGCTTGTGCCCCCATCAGGCCCTGTGCCCCCTAATCAGGCTCAGTCCTCCTCCCCAATATGATGACTCACGCTACACCACTGCCTAAGCTATCTTGCGACTAATATAAACCACTAAAAGTGTTTAAATATGTGAGTACTAGTACCAGTGGGTTAGATTTATAAAAATTAAATTTTCACTCACGACAGGTTTGCGTATTGCATGGTGATGAACCAGTAGCCGAACCGCTGCATGAACCACTTCCAGAGCAGGTCCTTGTACGAGTCTTAGTTCCACCGCCACATGCCATACTGCATGTTCTCCACGAACCCCATGTGCCCCAGGAAGCTTCAAAAGTGAACGAAATATCGTATAATCAATGGACCTTTCATATCGAGCGTTCAGAACCAGAAAGCCGTAACTCACTGCGATTATCCCTCACAAAATGAGCATAAAGTCGGCTCCTTGATTTGATCTTCAAAAATCAATATTTCCTTCACAGTGTTTTTTGTTTCTTCGATAGTGCCCTGGTGAATTTGTTGTATTGAACCATAATCTTTCGGAAATAAACATTCAGATAACATCTCAATCATGTCAATGAAATATGAAATGCCCTGTATATATCTTTACTTAAACGTCGAAGCTCCAAGATAGGCTGAATAACATTTAAAGTTGCGGGCCAAAAATGTGATATTTTTGACATTTTTCTGGTACAACTTACCAAGTTAAAGCAAATTTGGGATACAAATATATGGATAGTAATATCATCAGAATCGTTTCAATGAGCTAAAAATTGTATAAGAATTCTTGTCTTCAGAATACAAATCTGGTCATAGACTTTGGAAAAGATCTGGTCTTCTGTTCAACATATTTTGATATGAACCTTGCTTTGAGCCCTGCCGGCAGGTTGATCCTATGCGATTGTTGGTTATGTGGTTACCATAGCAACCATAACAAAAAAACGGCTCGTACCCCATCAGGCCCGGTGCCCCCTAATCAGGCCCATTCCCCCCATATGATGACTCACGCTACACCACTGCCCTAGTTATCTTGATATAAATCACTAAAAGTGTTTAAATATGCAAGCACTAGTACTAGTGGGTTAGATTTATAAAAATTGAATTTTCACTCACGACAAGTTTGCGAATTGCAGGGTGATGAACCAGTAGCCGAACCGCTGCATGAACCACTTCCGGAACAGGTCCTTGTTCGAGTCTTAGTTCCATTTCCACATGTCATACTGCACGTACTCCACGAATCCCATGCGCCCCAGGAAGCTTCAAAGTAAACGAAATATCGTATAATCAATGGACCTTTCATAGAAAGAGAGCCAACCGACTCTTTGTTACTTAAAGTGGCTTACAAATGACACCTATGGTATAAATTTCAACCTAATGTAGTGCTCTACGATTCTTCGACGCTGCCTTGATCATCCTAATGGGTAGATGCGTTGTGCGTAAACTGATATTATTTATTTATGCATTCAAAAGTTTGGAAGAAGAGCAGCCAGGTGGCATTGCAATCATAAAGTAAAAGTGATCGCTATTCAGGTGGCACTATAAGGTACATAACCTTTCTAGCCCTCTTTTCAAAGAGTTGTTTGTGATATCATTAGAATCGTTTCAAGGAGCTCAAAAATTGTATAAGAATTCTTGTGTTAAGCATAAATCCTATCATAGACCCCGATAAGGCGACGAAAAAAGAAACCCTGTTCTACGGGCGGACGGACCTTTCAAGTAGGGTCGGTCGGTCGGTCTTTTTTTTTTTTAATGACCCAAAAAATCACCAAAATCTGTAAATAATTTGCAATATGAGAAAATACAAAAAAAAAATTGTTACTGAAATTTCCGAAATTTGGGTCGGCATTCAATTATACAGAAAAATTTGTTCCCAAATTGTCCAAAATCTGGGTCGGTCGGGCCCGTAGAACAGGGTTTTCTTTTTTCGTCGCCTAATGTTCTGTTTTTAATATAAACCTTGCTTTGAGCCCCGCCTGCATGTTGAATTTCATCTCCGCAGTCATTAGCATTGTTACACAACCATGAACAATTTATGTACCTGCCACTAGGACAACGGAATTCCGAAGAAGAACAGCCACCTGACATGTACTCATGAAGTAGTAATAAAAACTTCTATTAAAAGTGATCGCTATTTAGGTGGCACTATAAGGGTACGTAACCTTTCTAGCCCTCTTTTCGCCAGCCCATAGGGGCTGGCATTTGTTTCATAGATGGGATTTGTGTACACAAAAGATTATAGCCTTCTTCTATTGGTATGAATTATTCTATTTTACTTTTTGGGGTGAAAATATTTTAAAGTATTGCTATTCGATTTGGAACTTGAAAGAAAGTATGGTTTGCCGTTTCAACGAACGAAAACGAGTGGACCCGGATATATGGACCACATTGAAGTCAAAGTAATTATCTATCCTATCCTGTATCGTTTCATGAATAAATTCATGTGTTAAGCATATAAATCTGGTCATATACCCTGAAAATGACCTGGTCTTCTGTTCAACATATTTTAACATGAACCTTGCCTTAAGCCCAGGTTGATCCTATGTGATTGATGGCCTTTTTAGTCAAATTAACTCAGTCATACGTACTTGGTTACCATAACAACCATAATATAATCGGCCAACCCCCCATCCATCAGGCCCGGTGCCGCCCCTTCCCCATATGATGACTCACGCTACGCCACTGCCCTAGCTTTTGTTATGTGCCCCAAACTAATCCATGATATTTATCAAAAGTTATGCATTTTTGTCATCAAACATTGGTTTTCACTTGTTTTAAAATTTATCTCCATTGGTTTATTCATGGAATATTCTGGAAACTCATATGGAAAATGCTAATGATAGTAACATACAATCATACAATCATACATTTAATAGGAACTGAAGAATAATCATGATCTCCCCAGGATCGTCCAGAATGGTCATGATTACCAAAGTAGTAAGTGTTGACGTTGTGCCAATAATCAGGGTACAACACAATAAGTTTGTGTTGAGGTAATGGGTTATTGATACTATTGTATACTAACTAATGAGTCTGATTGGCTTGTGGTGATGTAATGATCTATTTTAAAAACTAATGTAATGTGCCCTATATGGGGTGATTAAATGTTGTAATTTACAATAAATATGCTTAGATAAGTAATCGTAGTAAAAGAAGTCTGTGTAATATTTAAAGTTTGTATTGTTATCTGATTGACAGCCATACTGCACTAATTAATAAACAGTGAACTCGGAAGCAAGTGATTTTGGCCTGGGTGACCATAACACTATCTTGCGACTAATGAAAACCACTTAAATTTTCACTCACGACAAGTTTGCGTATTGCAGGGTGATGAATCAGTAGCCGAACCGCTGCATGAACCACTTCCAGAACAGGTCCTGCTTCGAGTCTTAGTTCCACCGCCACATGTTATACTACACGTACTCCACGAATCCCATGCGCCCCAGGAAGCTTCAAAGTAAACGAAATATCGTATAATCAATGGACCTTCCATAGGCATGATAGGAAGGGAGCCAACTGACTCTTTGTTACTTAAAGTGCAGTGGTGTAACTAGCGGGGGAGGGTGGGACAGGGGCGGGAGCCCGATTTGAACCCTTGCCCCCTGTTTTCCCCAACAAATGTAAAAGGTAAAGTAGGCCTACTTCTGAGAGTTATTAATTAACCTCATATTTGGTCATTTTAACCTTTAAAAAAAAAAACAATTTGTGCGCGAACAGCATGAACGATGCCTGCCCCTCATTTATTATGTTTGCCCCCGCTTGACCCCCTCAAATGAAAATTTTCATGTTCGTCACCTTTTGTTGGTTATCTGCTCTTAGTGTGAGCCAGCCTTTAAGGATTTCGGTAATTTTCGATAACCTAGTTTTAGTGTAAATTATTTTGAAAATATTCTTAGCGAAACAATTGGCTTCACATTTTCGTTAACCCTAACACCCAACCCTGCTTTTTTGCTATCGGAAGTTAAAAAAGAAATGAAAAAGGAGAGAAGATGAAGAAAGAAGTCACTTTGCACCCCGGGATTCGAACCTTAGACCCCCGGTATGCCAAGCACATGATCACGGACCGGTAGCTACACGGGTTACGCTGCCCCGGGCAGCGATTCCGTGAGCATAGGGTGATTGCGTCATCGCAGACCCTGGGATTCACGCGTGCGCAGTGGTTTCATCGTGGTATTTTGTGGTATCTATGGGTGTTAGGGTTAGGGTTAATGGGACATTGATGATGATCATACTGCAGTTACTGTCCGTTTTCCTATACACAATACACAGTGCTCTTTCCCATTGACGCGTGACCTTTACAAATAGCCCTACGTTAACAGTATGGGGATATGACTAGTTAACGTCGCTGTGTGAAAATAACCGGCCAATATTAAAAGTACTCTTCTAAAGTTCTAGAAAATATAGTTTTTAACATGTCCTAAATTTTAGCTAATTTAGATGTTTGGAAATATTCGTACTTTGGTGTTTTAGTTAATGTTATAGGTAATAGTACATTGCCTAGTTAACGTCGCTGTGTGAAAAATAACCGGCCAATATTAAAAGTACTCTTCTAAAATTCTAGACAATATAGTTTTGTAACATGTCCTAAATTTTTAGCAAATTTAGATGTTTGGAAATACTCGTACTTTGGTGTTTTAGGAAGGATATGTAAACGACAGATAACACCAAAAATATGAAGAAATTATTTCTAAACCGTGTTAAGTCAAAAATCATTATGTTGCTCATTTTCAAGAATGCTGGTTTACAAAAAGCACGACATTGTCTGATTTCGTGAACAAAGCCACACATAACATTGTTTCCTTTCGTTTCCTTTATAATCGGTTACCCAACTGAAGCTATGAATACCAGCTTTATTGCGATATCGCACATGAAAACAGTCACTTGTGCACAACCAGAGAAGATCCGATTTAATCAGTTGAGCTGTTTCAATGAGTGTTATCTTGGTTTAATAGCTTTTAATGGGGTTAAGTCCTGCAAAGGTCGAGATGAATTCTACTGTAGACATGACTGCATCATGTATCATCCACTTTTACTTGTGAACTTTTGGCCTTGGCCATATATTACATACCTGACCTCGGGCCTGACCTGTCTCCCAGAAAAAGCACTAAACACACTATCACTATCACTATCACAATTACAACTATCACAGCTATCACTAGCCAAAGCCAACGGCGGTTGCAATTTCTTTCGGCTGTATCTGCAATGAAACAATGACGTGTCCAAATTGCTAAATAAAAAAAGATCGTTTCACGTTCACCTCCCTCCTCACTTTCTGGGATCATTCCATTTTGTTTGTCAATTTTCATATAAAATCTTAAAGTTTTAATACTTCAGTAAAATGTTAATGCTGGTAAACAAGTTTATTAGTCAGCATGAATCACTTGCAAGTGTTTTTGTGGAACTCTAATGACAGACGTTGCAAATGGACAAATCATATATCAAAATGTTTATAAGAGTCTGGAGATTTTTTCTTTAAAACTAAATGGAGTATAAACTTCATATTTGGTGTGCAGAACATTAAACACATGGATATTTAGTTTATATGAACAAACCCATCACTTGATTCGATATATTTGATTTATGGGTGAAATACCATTTTTGGTTATTTTTGTGCAGTTTTGACCAAAAAAATATTTACATGGGATTTTTTTTGTTTTGAAAAATGACTTATTCCTTATGAAAAGTGTATTATTATTGAGATGATATTTGGATCAAAACATTTTCCTGTGACCTATGGTTTTTGACATAATATGGTCTCTTGAAATATACGCTCATTTTAAAGCAAATTTCCCATTAAAATTTGAGCAAATCTCCCGGTAAAATTGACAAAAAATTGGTAAATATTTGTGAATTTTCTTAATAGCTTAAAATTAAAGAAGACCTGTAGGCTTCAAACTTTTGTAATGCAAGATAGTGCTAAGAAGGGTAAAAAAGGGTCAATTTTTGGCCAAAACTCACTAAAAACTTGCCGTTTATGTCTACTTTTGAATTTTACACCTCCTCTCTCCTCACTTTAAAAAAAAAAAAGGCGGGGGGGGTTGTGAAAGAATTTTTAATTATTAAAAGAGGAGGGGGAGAGGTGAGAGAGGGTGAGAGTATGAGATTATCTCTCACATCATGTGAGATAGAGAGTGGGTAAAAACTACATTCAACCACAATCAGTTGCCCTATTGGGCCTACAATGATGTTCGCCAGGTGCGTTTAGGTGATGTGGTCCATGAAAGGTACATCCGTTGTACGAAATTGTACTGTATTGAACGAAATAGTCAAAGAACAAATGATTTTGCAAGATTGACAAAAATAATATTAACTAGACTTAGCTGTGGTCTAAGACCACGAACACAGCCGTGTTGTGACCCCTTAATGACCTTTGACTCCAGAATATATGAAAACGCCCATAGACATTGGCTAATGTCAATGTATGGGTGCACGTGGCACCACTTTGCTATGTTATTTGTGGCAGAAGGGGCATTTTGAAGGTTTTTCGTCTCAGACCGGAAGTGATCCCTTAATGACCTTTGACCCCAAATTAAAAAAATACCACATATGAATTGGGTAACCACAATTCATGTGTGATCATACCGTTACTGTCCTATGTTTTTCTAATAGCAAATAAAAATTTTTTGAAGGTTTTTCGTTTTATACCGGAAGTGGCCCTTTAATGACCTTTGACCCCAAATCTGTGAGGACCCCATAGACACTGGGTAATAACAAAGCATGTGTGCAAGTGGTGTCACTGTCCTACGTAATTTGTGGGAGAAGAAGCATTTTAAAGGTATTTCGTTTTATACCGGAAGTAGCCCTTAATGACCTTTGACCCTAAATAAAAAATACCACATATGAATTGGGTAACCACAATTCATGTGTGATCATACCGTTACTGTCCTATGTTTTTCTTAGCAAATAAATTTTTTTGAAGGTTTTTCGTTTTATACCGGAAGTGACCCTTTAATGACCTTTGACCCCAAATCTGTGAGGACCCCATAGACACTGGGTAATAACAAAGCATGTGTGCAAGTGGTGTCACTGTCCTACGTAATTTGTGCGAGAAGAAGCATTTTAAATGTATTTCGTTTTATACCGGAAGTAGCCCTTAATGACCTTTGACCCTAAGTAAAAAATACCACATATACAGAGGGTAACTACAATTTATGTGTGAACATACCGTTACTGTCCTATGTTTTTCTTAGCAAATAAAATTTTTTGAAGGTGTTTCGTTTTATACCGGAAGTGGCCCCTTAATGACCTTTGACCCCAAATCTGTGAGGACCCCATAGACACTGGATAATAACAATGCATGTGTGCAAGTGGTGTCACTGTCCTACGTAATCTGTGAGAGAAGAAGCATTTTGAGTTGAAATCACGTTTTTGACCCCTATGACCCCTGCGTGACCTTTGACCCCACGAAGTTCATATGACATGTAGGGGCATGGTCAATGATGGTTGTGACCAAGTTAGGTCAAAATCGGTGTAAGCATGTAAGTGCTAGAGCAAATGTAGTGGTCGGCAGAAAGAACTAGACTAAGCTGTGGTCTAACCCACGAACACAGCCGTGTTGTTACCCCTAATGACCTTTGACCCCAAAATATATGAAAACGGCCATAGACATTGGCTAATGTCAATGCATGGGTGCATGTGGCACCACTTTGCTATGTTACTTGTGGCAGAAGGGGCATTTTGAAGGTTTTTCGTCTCAGACCGGAAGTGACCCCTTAATGACATTTGACCCTAAATAAAAAAAAATACCACATATGAATTGGGTACCCACAATTCATGTGTGAACATACCGTTACTGTCCAATGTTTTTCTTAGCAAATAAAAAAATTTGACGGTTTTTCGTTTTATACCGGAAGTGACCCCTTAATGACATTTGACCCCAAATAAAAAATACCACATATGAATTGGGTACCCACAATTCATGTGTGAACATACCGTTACTGTCCTATGTTTTGTGGTGTCACTGTCCTACGTAATCTGTGAGAGAAGAAGCATTTTGAGTTGAAATCACGTTTTTGACCCCTATGACCTCTGCGTGACCTTTGACCCCACGAGTTTCATATGACATGTAGGGGCATGGTCAATGATGGTTGTGACCAAGTAAGGTCAAAATCGGTGTAAGCATGTAAGTGCTAGAGCAAATGAAGTGGTCGGCAGAAAGAAGAACTAGACTTAGCTGTGGTCTAACCCACGAACACAGCCGTGTTCTGACCCCTAATGACCTTTGACCCCAAAATATATGAAAACGCCCATAGACATTGGCTAATGTCAATGCATGGGTGCGCGTGGCACCACTTTGCTATGTTACTTGTGGCAGAAGGGGCATTTTGAAGGCATTTCGTCTCAGACCGGAAGTGACCCCTTAATGACATTTGACCCCAAATAAAAAAATACCACATATGAATCGGGTAACCACAATTCATGTGTGAACATACCGTTACTGTCCTATGTTTTTCTTAGCAAATAAAAATTTGTGAAAGTTTTTCGTTTTATACCGGAAGTGACCCCTTAATGACCTTTGACCCCAAATCTTTGAGGACCCCATAGACACTGGGTAATAACAATGCATGTGTGCAAGTGGTGTCACTGTCCTACGTAATTACGACGCGCTTCAGATCTTTAAAGGTATTTCGTTTTATACCGGAAGTGGCCCCTAAATGACCTTTGACCCTAAATTAAAAAATACCACATATACACAGGGTAACTACAATTTATGTGTGACCATACCGTTACTGTCCTATGTTTTTCTTAGCAAATAAAAAAAAATTGAAGTTTTTTCGTTTTATACCGGAAGTGACCCCTTAATGACCTTTGACCCCAAATTAGTGAGGACCCCATAGACACAAGATAATAACAATGCATGTGTGCAAGTGGTGTCACTGTCCTACGTAATCTGTGAGAGAAGAAGCATTTTGAGTTGAAATCACGTTTTTGACCCCTATGACCCCTGCGTGACCTTTGACCCCACGAGTTTCATATGACATGTAGGGGCATGGTCAATGATGGTTGTGACAAAGTTAGGTCAAAATCGGTGTAAGCATGTAAGTGCTAGAGCAAATGTAGTGGTCGGCAGAAAGAAAGAAGAAAGAAAGAAAGAAAGAAGAAACAAGAGCTATATAGAAAGTCATGCGAGACATGACAACAAGCCGACTAAATTTGACCTTTGACCCCTATAACTTGACCCCTGGGTCACGGATGGGGTCAACTGCTCTTGCATTGTGATTAGGATGTCATAAGAAAGATTCCTGGTGAATTTCAGCTTAATCGGAACTTATACATGGATTTTGATTTTTTAAAATTTTTGATTGACCTTTTGACCCCCTTAATGACCTTTGACCTCAATGAAAAAAACCCTTATGTACACCGACAAAATGCATTGTTCCAATTTTAATTAATAAATTCTAACATGTTTAATTCTCGAGATAAAAATTCTTGAAGTTATTCAGCTAAAAACAGGAAGTGACCCCTTAATGACCTTTGACCCCCAAAATAAAAAATACCATGCGTACATCAGGGAACACTGATTGATGTATGATGGTTATATTATTCTGGTCTGTTTATCTTTTGAGATAAAATTTTTTTTTTTTGATAATTTTGGTTTTTGACCGGAAGTAACCCCTTATTGACCTTTGACCCCAAAACTGTAGGCATCCTAAAGACCCCGTCTAGTAGCAATGCATGTGTGCTAATGGCGACACTCTGCTATGTAATTTGTAAAGACAGTGATTTTTTGAATATTATTTACAAGTTTTTCAGACTGTAACCGGAAATGACCCCTTAATGACCTTTGACCCCTTATCAATGAACACCCTATATACACCGACCATAGACGAGTCAAGTGACCAAACCGTGTCATCATCGCATGTTGTTTGTAGGAGAAGATACATTTTGAAGAAAAATCACATTGTTGACCTCTTTATCTAGGTCAAAGGTCACACGTAGTTCAAAGTCATATGACATGTGCGGGCAATGCCAACGGTCCTTCTGACAACGTTTAGTTAAAATACGTCAACCCGTGACTGAGTTATACGTACGAATGTGGTCGACAGAAAGAAAGAAAGAAAGAAAGAAGAACGCGAAGAAGACAGTACAAGCCGACGTTCGTCGTCGGCTTGTAAGAAGAACGCGAAGAAGACAGTACAAGCCGACGTTCGTCGTCGGCTTGTAAAGAAAGAAGAACGCGAAGAAGACAGTACAAGCCGACGTTCGTCGTCGGCTTGTAAGAAGAACGCGAAGAAGACAGTACAAGCCGACGTTCGTCGTCGGCTTGTAACAAGAGCTATATAGAAAGTCATGCGAGACATGACACACAAGCCGACCTGTTGATGGGTCAAGTTTGAGCAATTTAGAAATTTGACCTTTGACCCCTAAACTTTGACCTTTGGGGTCATAAATATATTTAACATGTTTAGAATGTCGTAAGAATAATTCCTGTTGAATTTGAGCTCGATTGGACCAATTTCGAAATTTGACCTTTGACCCCTATAACTTGACTCTTGGGTCACGGATGGGGTCAACTGCTCTTGCATTGTGCTTAGGATGTCATAAGAAAGATTCCTGGTGAATTTCAGCTTAATCGGAACTTATACATGGATTTTGATTTTTTTAAAATATTTGGTTGACCTTTTGCCCCCCTTAATGACCTTTGACCTCAATGGAAAAAAAACCTTACGTACACCGACAAAATGCATTGTTCCAATTTTAATTAAAAAATTCTGGCATGTTTAGTTCTCAAGATAAAAATTCTTGAAGTTATTCAGCTAAAAACAGGAAGTGACCCCTTAGTGACCTTTGACCCCCAAAATAAAAATACAATACATACATCAGGGAACACTGATTCACGTATGATGGTTATATTATTCTGGTCTGTTTATCTTTTGAGATAAAATTTTTTGAACATTTTTGATAATTTTGGTTTTTGACCGGAAGTGACCCCTTAATGACCTTTGACCCCAAAACTGTAGGCATCCTAAAGACCCTGGCTAGTAGCAATGCATGTGTGCTAATGGCGACTCTCTGCTATGTAATTTGTAAAGACAGTGATTTTTTGAATATTTTTAGCTTTCAGACCGGAAATGACCCCCTTAATGACCTTTGACCCCTTATCTGTGAACACCCTATAGACACCGACCAAAGTCAAGTCACATGACCTAAGCATGTCACCATCACATGTTATTTGGGGAAGAAGATACATTTTATAGTAAAAATCGCATTTTAGCCATTGTGAGCAGGTCAAAGGTCAAATGGAGTTCAATGTCATGTAACATGTGGGGACATGGTCAGTGGTGTTTGTGACCAAGTATGATCAAAATCGGTCAAAGCATAGCAGAGCTAGGGCGAAACGTGGAAAATCACGCAAAATGTCACGTTTTGCTAAGAAAAAGCAAAAAAAATCACGTTTTTGACCATTGTAGCTAGGTCAAAGGTTAGATGCAAGTCAAAGTCATATGACATGTGCGGGCAATGCCAACGGTCCCTCTGACAACGTTTAGTTAAAATACGTCAACCCGTGACTGAGTTATACGTACGAATGTGGTCGACAGAAAGAAGAAGAAGAAGAAGAAGAAGAACGCCAAGAAGACAGTACAAGCCGACGTTCGTCGTCGGCTTGTAAGAACCTGTAAGAAAAAAGACACAGCCGTGACTAACGTCACGGCTGTGTAAAGAAAGAAGAAAGAAGAAAGAACCTGTAAGAAAAAAGACACAGCCGTGACTAACGTCACGGCTGCTGTGTAAAGAAAGAACCTGTAAGAAGAAAGACACAGCCGTGACTAACGTCACGGCTGTGTAATGCGTCCAGGCCCCTCCGCACCGCATCCTTCATCCACGCCACTGGAATATCGCACTAGGGCAGGTTTTTGGATGGGAGCGGCTCCCATTCTGAACTTGTAATTATTGCGATATTGAAGTCTGAATTTCCAAAGGGGGCTTTGAAGTAGACTATTCTCCTGATGCCTCTAAACTCATGCGCTTCCGGGGGTCTCCTGGGCCACATCCAGGAGCTAACTCCTGGTCCCCTTCAGATGCGTACCGACCTGCGGCAGGAGGGAGGGGGAGACAAGTTTGCTTCCTTGGTATGAAATTCCGGGACAAAATATTGCTCGAAAGTTGTTATGTGCACAATATTGTTCTCAATTTGGACCATTTTAGCATTGAAATTGCAATATTTTTCGCGCGTTCTCAATTTGGACCATTTTAGCATTGAAATTGCAATATTTTTCGCGCGTTCTCAATTTGGACCATTTTAGCATTGAAATAATATTGTAATATTTTTCGCAGTAAACTTCTTTAGTCATGTTAGTAGAGGATCAGTGGGACGATTTAGAACATTTTCCCCATCGGTGACTCCGATACGCCGTCCTTGGACCCCACCGTGAGGGGGCCAAGGCGGGCCTCTGGACAGTTTGAGCTCACGCTTCGCTCTCGATCATGTCGACACATTATTAATAGGCCCTACCAGCGAAAATTTAGTTTTCCACAGAAAAGATAAAGCATTGGCTAAAAAGGGTTTTATCCTGGTTAACAACAACTTAAAAGTGAAAAGTAAGTTCATGAATGATTTTCGATTTTGTTAAAGTTAGTCTACTTCATAGCCTCTTTTGGAAATTCTTATCAACTCATCTCACAATGATTGCAAGTTCAGAACGAGAACCGTTCCCATCCGAAATCCGCGTCTCCCGGCACAGCGGTCACTGTCGAGGCACACCGACATCGCCTGGTTAATAATTACTTTGTACAGCAGAGACACTAAAATGAATACACGGGATCGATACACGTGAATGTGCTATGCACGATTTGATATTCAGAGAATAAATCTTTGGATACCGGGGTAGAAAATGATGAATATCTCCCGTAATTTTTTTATTCTAAAGAAGCCATATTTTTTTCCTTGCACTTGAACATCGCCCATGTGTTCAAAGGATATGATAGTCGTTAGCTTGCGTATTGAGAAAGAAGCGTGCGTATTGAGCTCAAAAACTGACAAAAATTCTGATTTTATACGAACTGTAGCGCAGCGTAGGCTAGCTGCACTTACTCGTGAAAGCAGATGACCTCATGGGGTATACATGCTCACTCACACACAGAGAGGTCAGTTACCAGGCTATTTTCAGTAGCCTTAGTCGGATGTCCCTCGGCGCGGCTCATTATGCGTCTCAAAACTATTAAACAGGTCCGAACAAAATGGCCATGCGTGGCTGTGGATTCAACCTACCATGGCGATTTCTGCCATGAAGATATCGGGGCGATGACACTGTGTGACCTTAATCTCCTACACAGGGGTGTAGAATTCAAATGAAGTCACCGATTCAGGTAACCCCATTTGAAACTCACACTCTCTGTGTGGGAGATTAAGGTCATGTCTTCCATATGAGGTGTATGGATTTCAAATGGAATAGACCGACGCAAGTGTCGGTGCACTTAATGTTTAAACCTCGAGTGCCTCCATTGATAATACAAATTGCTGTACAACAACAACAACAACAACAACAACAATAACAAGCAAATAACAAAACAAAAAACATCCACAACTAATTAGTTTTGCATCGTAGTTAGGCCTATAATTCTCTAAATTACGAATTATTTAGTTCTGGTATGGAAAACCTTTACCTTGAGTTTCGCGGGCATCACTGTTGTTACTCCTAATATCAGGATGCGCAAAGACTGGGTTGGTCCCGGTAACTTCGCCACTTCGCGACGATTTCACATCCATATCTTTCAGCAGGTGTATTAAACCTTCGTCAACTTTCTTGTCCGTTTCTAGCTGTTTCTACAATATTTTGGAATCTTAAAAATCTTGTTCTGGATACACTAGTTAAAGCGTGATCATAACACAAAGTATTGTGATCAGAATGCTGTTTCTTATTCCATGTACTCAGATGTCATGTGCAAATAGACACTTACATTAACCAATCAAATCAAACGATGATTTTTCTTCGTTTTTCTGTGGCCATATTTGGTCAATAGTTGAGACAGAATATCAGCTGACCATTCTGGAGAGGGAAATCCCATCCCGGGATAATTTGTTAATTTTATATAGTTTGATTCCAATCCAATAGAAAGTTGCCATTCTGTTCAAAATAAAGTTTTCATTAAAATAAAACAACCATTATGTTCATAATGTTTTCTTTCTTTTCTACATTTTATTTAGTTTGATCCAATAAAAGTTGCTATTCTATTGTAGCATCTGGAGGAAACTAGGAAACTGTAGTTTCGATTAGTATAAAAACAATTCAAGACAAAGATGATGTTTGGAAGCAAAATCTAGTACACCTAAAAGATCCTAAGAAAATTTAGTTTCCATTAGGCATTAGAATAAAAGCAACTTAAGACAAAGTTGCTTTGGTCTCCTGTTTGGAGGCGAAATTGATGTACCTGGAGGATTATACCTTGATGATTCTTAGAAATTTAGTTCCGATTAGAATAAAAACAACTTACGACAGAGTTCATTGATCATGCCACCGTTTGACTGCCAAATTAGGTGGAAATTGATGTTAAAGAAAATGAGTTTCAAAAATTTTTGGTTCAAGTCAAAAATGTAAATGTCAACTTTAAAATTATCCCACTTGATTGCAATAACGCAAATTCCCACCTTGGTCTGGGGCGGACATTTGGTCTGGGGCGGACATTTTATAAATGAATTTAGAAGAGCAGCAACGACACCACTTGCATTACATTTCAGACGTTAAATCTACATCATATGCAAAATTTGAGGAAAAATGAACGAGTCCGTTTTATCTTAAGGCCATTTGTCTATAACTGGTCTTTACATGTAGCCCTATGGAGAGAGTGCCCGTTAAGGGCGCTATAACCCCCATTTTAGGAAAAAAAATGTGATTAAAAAAAAAACACGGACACGTGCGAATTTTCTAAAATTTTCAGAGTATGTAGTATGAACATGTAGAAATAATCAAGTAGTTGCCCTACCTGCTCTTCTCCGAAAAAATACAAAGTCCTATACCTCAATGATAATGACACCTAGGTGTAAATGGTTGAAATTAGTAGGGTAGGTCGGACGGGGTTTTTTTTTCGGTTTTTTTTCTGGAGCCTAGTTACCCCCTAAAATATCACCAAATCTGAAGATTTTTTTGTTTTGCAAACATATTTTCTAAAAATGTTGAGCCAACATTAAAAAAATGTTGGCCCCAAAACGGTTGATTTTACCAAAGGCATATTAAAAAATCTCCAAAACGCGACATTCTGGGTCGGTCGGGCCCGTAGAACGTTTTTTTTTTTGCTGACGACATTGAGGAAATATCACCTCAAATCCCTATAAATTTGATAATAACAGATCAATGTTGCATAAAGTCCGAAATTGTGTCCCCCACAACGTTTAAATTCAGCTTCCCTAAATCCGCCATTTTAGGCAAATTCGCTACATTATAAACACCATATGTAAACTTATGGAAAGCACATTTTCTATCAAACAATTATTTTACACCATCTCCCGACACACCCCAATTAATGGTTAGCCCGATTCTGTCCAGACCAATCGTGGGATTTTGCGAAAAAAATATTCCACACTAAATGTCAAGTCTGTACTTCTTCCACCTTCTCAGCTCTTTGCAGCATCTTGACTTCTTCTGCATAACAGTATTGTGGTATAACAGTAATCAGTTAAAGGGCAGGTCTATTGCAAAAACAAGTTCATCTCTATTCGAAGAAAATAATTATTACAAGTTGACACTCGTTGCAATTTTAATGCGTATTCCTCCTGAAAAAGGAGAAATTGTGTGGGTAAAGTTCAGCCTCGTACGTGTTCATCCCCCGTTTGAAGCGTACGTGTTCTTCCCCCATTTGGCTGATCGGACACTATATCATGCTCTCATCATAAAATCACAATCACTTTGACAAGTTAGACATTAGCAACAATGAGTTGTGCTATTAATCATTTACCATAACAATGCTGCATAACAATATGCAGACTATAATTGTTCTCATTTCGGGAACAAAGCCTCACACAGTATTGTTACTATGCGTTTGCTTTGTAATATTTCATCCAACTGATATAAAGCATTGCAATATCCCACAGGGAAATCAGATACATGAGTTTGTGGACTTAACACGGTTTATATGATCACGCTGAAATTCTAAGCTCAAATTATTATTTTTTATTTTTTAGCCCAAATATTCCTCATGATATTGATATGTATATGAATTGTAATATCACAATTTACTAATATATAAAAAAGAAGCGGCTGATTTTATTCATATGTTTAAAAACCAGGGCAGCTT
This sequence comes from Amphiura filiformis, assembly GCF_039555335.1. NCBI lineage: Eukaryota > Metazoa > Echinodermata > Ophiuroidea > Amphilepidida > Amphiuridae > Amphiura > Amphiura filiformis. Next base: position 12,758,989 of record NC_092640.1, on the reverse strand, counting down.
TGAAAACTCAAAGACCACCCTAAGCAGTGCTAAGCAGACTAGATATCTAGATTCAAAGGGTTAACTGTTTTAAATTCTTGTAATCTTTTTTTAATTTTTTTATTGAGGGGTAATTATTCTGATTGCAACAAATTGCACTAAATTTAACCTTAATACACTGATGCTCTGACACTATGGACCACAATAGCCTCATCACAATTGCATAGTTCAAAAACCTCAATTAAACAATCATTGTGCAAAATTTGATCTCAAGTTGCAGAGTATGAGTTTTTGTACCCAAATTTTCAAAGGTCATTCAACATGTTCAATGAATGTACAAATGTATCGGGAATATAGAACTTTGTCCTGATAGATGAGCATGTTGTGGATCCTAGTGTGAATATCGATACCATTAGGAAGATTTTGTATCTTCATTCAGGAAGTTTTGTATATTATTACAATTATCATTGAAAATGATAAATGTGTGTGTGGGTTGTACGTATTATTGCTCAAACTTGTATTAAATTTAAGGGTATGAAAAGGATATTTCCTGTCGAGTTACCTTGAAAATTAATCAGTCTATAGACTGAGAATTCCATATAGAGTCCAACCAATGTTGGAAAAACCAAAGCTCCTAAAAATATCTTTAGAAAAATGATACTTGTAGTTTTATATAAAAAGAGTGTCATTTCACGTTCAGTATAGATACACTACGGGATTCTCATGAGAGTAGCAGTGCTGCTACTCTCGAGTACCCACGTCGGCTACCAGACCCTTGTGGCCCAGCAAGCCGGCTGCAACTCGCGAATACCTCGTGGCGTAGGTACTTTGAAGGTACTCCGAGTACCGACACTGGTACTCACCTGCCAGGTACTCCACAGCTGAGTACCGACCATGATGCACTTATGGTCCATGGCAAGCCCGATTCGACCTTTGTGGCATTAAACCCAGTTAACAGGATATTAATCCAGTAAATCGATTCAGTAAAGCAAATAAGCTCATGCATTCGATCACTAACGACAACCAGCTTCGGTCGATTACCCCAGCTGCAGCGTGTGTAAACTCTAATTTGCATAGAGGCTGTACGTGAAATTATTGATTGGCTCCAAACAAAGGATTTGAACCGGTGCACCGTAATCATGTCGCAGTGCAGTCCATTCAATCAAATGTTGTCATCAACCTATTTGATCGCAGTGCATTGTTATGTGTGTGAGACGAACTGTCGCGGTTGATTGCAATCAAACAAACGATGTCTTATGTATTACTTGTTCCGTGATGAAAATCGTGATGTTTTATTTAATCACTCTCGAAAAAAGTATTTCTTTTGTAGGCCTATTACTTTGTTTTGTGATGAAAATCATGATGTTTTATTTCATCACTCACGAAAAATTGATTTCTTATGTATTACTTTGTTTCGTGATGAAAACCGTGATGTTTTATTTCATCATCACGCTCTAAAACAAACGATTTCTTATGCATTATATTTGTTTTGTGATGAAAATCGTGATGTTTTATTTCACCACGCTCTAAACAATAATTATAGTTAAATGCATTTTAAGAAAAAAATCTTATTAAAACAGTATGTTGTTTAGAAAAAATGTAGAAAGTGATGATGATGATGATGATGATGATGATGATGATGATGATGATGATGTCTCCAAAAGTGTCCCGGGTTTTTCTTGCCCTAAATCGTGCGTATCTATTAATAAGGCACTTCAATAATCAATAATCAGTCCCGTGACGGCCTCCACTAACTAGCTACTAACTTGGGTTATGGGCGCTGAATTTCATGTTCACTGTCACTTACTCATCAGCGAAGTACGACCCTTTGTCAACCACCTACAGTACCCAATTTCGGCATACTATGTAAGAAACTCATCATGATGATCGAACAGAGAGTACTTTAAATGTAGCTTGTACCGTTTTCGTGTGGCATTCTTCAGAAGTGAGCGGTCCGTTTACCAAAATTTTCGGTCAAATCTCCATTCAATTAACACGGGACGTTGGCTAGCTATGTCTTGCCCTCACTCACTATTTTAACAAAGTACGAATATTTCTGAGCATCTAACCTAGCTAGAATTTTAGGTCATGTTAGAGGAATATATTTGCTAGAAGTTTTTGAGAGTACTTTTAATATTGGCCGGTTATTTTTCACACATTGACGTTAACTAGACAAATGCCTATTCTTCTAACATGGCACGATTTGTACAGGTCACAGCTCAATGGTGAGAGCACTGTGTATTGTGTATAGGAAAACGGACAGTAACTGCAGTATGCGTCGGTACTCCAGCCGTAAACAATGACGTCACCCATGAGTTCGGGCAACCTTTTAACCTCATCGTAGAAGTAAAATTCCTTTTTATATGTGGATATATGGAACTTAGTCTTTCACTATGATAATAAAGAGTTCAAACTCGGATATTTATCAGTAGCGTGATATTTAATAATTTATTGCTTTTGAATTTCGTATTTAATACACATTAGTTTATATAGAAAAACTTATTATAATGTACAGAATTATTACAGTTATAAAAATAGATAGATTTATTTTTATTTTTCAATCAGTGAATGGGTTTTAACAACATTTTTAAATATAACATTGGAGCTGAAAAAGAACACTGAAGAAGATTCAAGGGCACAGAAACCCCGCACATAAGCTTGACCTTTGACATCCATGTGCGCTCTGACATTGTGTTTACATTTGATTTCAAGACATGGGCCGGAGGAGAATGTCCCGGACGCTTTATTTTTTTTTTTTTTCTGCAACCATAACGGGATGCAAAATATTATCAACCCAGAACACATAGGAAAGGGTTAGGGTTGGTTAGGGCGCACGGTTCGGTTTATTAGTGTTAGGTTTTAGGGTTTAGCGTATTACGGCCCACGACTATGGGATGAAAAAAATATGCGTCCCGGCCTCGGGGTGGACTAACTTAGAATTGCAAGTTCAATTTTCTTTTTTCAAAGTTCTTTTTTTCAATCCAAAACACGGAATACAGCTATATCGGCAGAGGCAAAAGAAACAACCACTCAACAAATACTAAATAGAACATTCGACGTCAAGTTTACAAATAAAGATGCAATTTCACTTTCTAAAATTTAGAATTCTCACGACGCCCATAGGACTTCAAAAATGTTTTTTTTGACGGCCTATGACGTGACGGACTTGCAACACTCTTGCAAGTGTCTTTAGGTGTCTCTGGGTGTATATTTACTGGTTTGTTACCAGAAAGACAGTTCAATATGGCAAACATCATTTTGGATGACTGATGGGGATGGATCATTTTTCAATATGGGCCCCTTGTAAATTTGCACTCCGCCGGGTATATTCGTATCACCAGAATTGCTGTGAATCTTATTTTTTTCCTTTTTAGCCTAGTATAAACAAACACATTGATTTGGGGGCTTTAAAATATTGTAAAAACTGCAAATTGGCCAAGTAAACACAAAGTTTCACCTTGATTTGTGGCTAGTGTAACATTGAAAATATTCTCACAATTGTTCGAGTATTAAAAACCGGGCCAGAATTATACTCCACCGGAATATTTGTTTATCTTTGACCTCTACAGAGATGCCACTCAGTTTCACTCAAAAAACCTGAAACTGGTGAGAAAAACCTGAAAAAGCATGTGAATGCAGGCCACAAAGCCCCAAAACGGGCTGAAAATAAATAAAAAAGCGGGAATTTGGACTCACAAAAAATCTGGCTAAAACCTGAAAAGTGGCATCTCGGCCTCTATACTCATTAATTTGGTGTAGGCCTAATGGGGTCTATGCCTACTATACATTTTACAGACCGACAGTCAGTGGGAGAGGGGTCCTTATAAGTTTTCCTGGATGTTGATTTTTTTGTTCAATCTTCCGTACGACAACGAAAAAAGAACCCGTTCTACGGGCCCGGGCGACCGACCCAGAATTTGCGTTTTGGAGAATTTTTTTTTTTAATTTGGCTAAAAGCATGTAAAATCAGCCGTTTTGGGGCTAAATTTTACTCATTTTGGCTGAATATTTTTAGAATATGTTTGCAACGGCCTTCCGCCCGTAGAACATGGGGTTTTTATCATCGCCTATAAAGGGGTCAGTCATTATTTTGACGGGTAAGTGCCAGATTCTCCAGCCCCACAGCATTACGAACAAAGGATATACACATGAATTAAATATTAAAATGACCAGAAATTTCCATGATTTTGGCTCATTTTGTCATGTAATTGAGCCCCGGAGGTAAAATGGGCGTGCCAAAATTGCTCCCCCTTCCATTGACCAGCCAAAATATATTTGCCCCCCCCCCCCCCCCCCCATATGCCAAATTTTGGGAACCCCGATTTGCAAACCTTAAAATTTTATGGTCTAGATACATAATGCGAGCGCGGTGAACAGAAAAATATTTCCGTACGTCACTAAGTAGATTCATCAGATTTGTTGTTAAACATAAAAGATTTCTTTTGAACAAAACCAAAACATTTACTCATTATTGACCGTTTTGCCTATCATGGTTGTAGACAACATCAGAAGGATCAACAAACATCATTCTGATGATGCCTACCGACCATGACAGGCGAAACCATTTGTGATGCGATCAAGCAAAATCAGTCGGAAGTCGGCAATATTGATTTTGAGATATAGCCAAACAAAGCAACTATTTCCTTTTGTTTCCTATTGTTTTGGAAACTCTTAAATTGGTCATATCTTTGGAACTGCATGTTCAATTTCAATGGGTGTTCTGCAAAATTCAGCTTTGTATAGAATGCATTTTACTATCGTATACAAAACTGAAAATTTAATGTTGCAGACTTCCGAATGACTTTGCTTGATCGCATCAATAGTGCAAAAGTTTCAAAAGAAATCTTTTATAACGTTTCCGTACCGCGTACTGTTTTCCTAAGCCTTTTTAGTGCGTTCCTCATGAATGTGTGTCTAAACTAAAATCGTTTGTCCGGGACCCTTTCTGCCAAAAATTACTTGCCCCTTTTTAGCTTCCCAACTAAAATTCTTGCTCCCCAGGGCTCATGATTATTGCACAGGCCCTTAGCCTTACTCAGAGCAGGCAGCACACATAAACGTTGAAAAAATAGTGCATTTGGCCTGGTTCGAACCGGCGACCTTCATAATACTATAATGACGCTCTAACCATTCTGCAACATGCCTCTGTGGCTCAGTTGGTTAGGCATCATGCTAGTATTACGAAGGTTGCCGGTTCGAACCTCGACCAGATGTACTATAGTCCATATACCTTCCTCGAGTCAGTAAAGTGAAATAAAATTTTGAGAATTTCTCAAAACTATGAATTTTTCAGGAATCTGTTATGCTAGTTGGATTCCTTGCATCATTTCCTTTCTGAAAATTTATACTTTTGTATACTTCTCATCATTACCTTTAGAGATACAATAAAAGCAATACCTAAATATTATTACTGACTCGAGGAAGGTATACAGATTATAGTTGTTTGCTATAGGTGGGGTTTTTTCAACGATGTGCGCCGCTGCTCTGTGCACTGGCTGCTCTGGGTAAAGATTAAAATGTGTACATCTCATCAACCCAGAGAACTAAGTATAATAATTTCAATATTATGTATTGGTTCATATTGCAGCCGAGTGGCTGAATTAGCCTACATGATTTTTACACTAATTGCAATACTGAAAAACATGTTTAATTGCACACTAGAAATATGTACAAACATTTTAACATATAAAGATAAAACAAGATAATAAGAAATTATTCTCAAATGGGAATGTCAGATAAATGCTACTATGGGGAGCCCAAACAAATCAAAGCCTATAGATTGGAAACTACGACTTGAACAACACCTGACAGCCTCCATTTGTTTTTATCAGTCAAAGTGTACATAACATCATAGACTGGGGCTTGTATTGTGCTGGTGCCATCATAGGCTCTGTTCTCACCAACAGTCAAATCAACCACATACTTATCCGAGGCATCAGTGGAATGAATCAGGACCAATGACATTGCCTTGAGGAACACCACCATTTAAGTAAGACCCCTGGTCTGAATATTCATCTTTATATTTCAATGACTCTTTTCATTAAATTAAATTTTTTATCAGTCATGGTTTTCCCTCCAACATTTGTAGATAAATGATGCATGAATTTCAAACATTGTGCGATATTTGTCGTTGGAGCTTGCAATTTAGTTCTTTAAGACTTTAAGGGATCAGAAAAACTTTGGTAGAAAAAATACACCTTACTCAGAAAAAAGTTAAAAGCCCTACAAAGTATTCATCATGTCATCATGTACCGAAACATCTTAGATGGTGCAAACTATTCATTATTTGAATTGGTATCAAAAACCATACAATTAGAGTAACTGTTTAGGAAAATCTTAAAGAGTGTTTGAAATTGTATCCCCATGGAGCCAAAAATGTGACCCTTGAAATTTTTGTTTATATTAAAATAGAGAACATAGTGCTTTTATAGATCAAACAATACTTTTTCAGATTCATTATGATCAGAGGAATACTTTGGTGTGGTTTTTAACAAGATATGAAATTTGACGCCTGTTTAACCTGTAATTCTTTTCTGACCAAGATGCATTGTTGTCACCAAAGTTTTTCTTATTCTTTGAGGTATGATATTAAAGCTGATGGGTTGGGTTCTTGATGTCTTGATATTGTGCAACTGTGCCCTATAGGTCAGTTTCACTGTGGTACAATATCCAATTGCCAAATGAAGATATTTCATGTAGGGACGATCATCCATCCTATTCTCTGGTCTTTAGCTTGTTGCTGTATCTAGGCCAGTTCCTTCCTGTGCAATGTGCAAATTTTCATCTGAAAAAGGAACATAATTAAAGACAAGTTTAGACAAGACATTTTAATACTAAAAACTAAAACAAGTCTAAAATGGAAAGTGCACAAAGACTGTTTAAAGATGTTTGTTTGATTCAGTATTTGTATTACTATTTCATTAATGGGACATTCAGAGATTCTGAGTTTTATGATTCTAAAGATTTTCAGGAAAGATCGTTTTCATATAGTCACTGTAACGGGATCCGATACCCCTGGGTACGTTATAATAAATCACGCCCTCTTTGGGTCCTTTGGGTCTCCATCATGGCAGAATAGCAACTAAACCACGTCGTCTTTGCCTCCTGATTTATTGTAGTTTTATGAAGCGTTACGTCACGCAACATGGTGTCAGAGTGGTCTTCTGACATTGTGGAGGCCCGTGTGGAGGACTCCCGCCCGTACTGAAACGAGTCCAGTCGCCGTGGACGTCGTTAAGACTGTGAAAATGCAAGATTTCATCTGGTCATCGGGGCGTAAAATATAAGCTTTCTGAACGAACTTCGTCAGTTTCCGTGAGAAGCCGATTGGCCGAAAGTTGAGGTGACGAGCTGTCGTACCTAATTGCCTACGGCTGTGTTTTGGAGAATTGATGGAAGTGCGTATCAGCGAATGCATGAATGTGAATCTGGTCCAAAATTTAAGAATGTCTACTGTATAATCGTCCTTGAGTGTGGACACCAGCTTGGAAGAACTGACGTTTGTAAATCGTCGTGTATCATAAACTGTTTGCTGAGCTAATGTAAGCAATATTGCAAGCATAAAGTAAATAAAGCAAGTGACAGTGAGCTGTACAGACTTGAACTTTTGTTGATGATGAGTCAATCTTCAACCGCCTTGAGTTGAACTGTAACCTGTATGTATATAGTTATCCAAGACCCTTAAAACCGTGAGGAAGCTATACTATTGTGGTTAAATTTTGCAATCCAAGACCCTTAAAACCGTGAGGATGCAAATGGACTTAGTTGGTCATCAAGATGCTCCCAAGAGATGAGATGCACCTGGACTCGAAGAAATATCAACAGAAGCCCAGCAACACAGTGGATGTTGTTTGTTTAGCGGTGAAAGGATCTGCTTTTAATGGGACTTGACTTGCTGGTCATTGCTGCCTTCTTCAAGCATGGAAAATACATCATTACATGGACAGATTACATTTATATTGTGAACATTTCAAAAATCAAAATTGAAGATCAAAAGTTTGTTGCTAAAAAAATGACAGATAGAGCAACTTTAAGTTAAAAATAACATGTGTGACATAATCTAATAACAAATCATTCTATGATTGAACTTCATCAACGCTTTTAATGGACAATTTGAACAATGAGACTTCAGCAACGATGAACAAACTTTCTGGGAATTACACAGCATACCAAACTTTGTCGCCAATCATCTGTTTAAAAAAGAGACAATAATTTTTCAAGTATGAACTGGTACCATCAGAACAGAGCTTTTGGCATATTGTTTATTTGTCATAGTCATTGTTTCATTGAAGGAAAATATCCAAAATTGTAATCCTTGTTCTGGAGATACCGTACATGTGTTACTTATAAAATGACTTTTAACAAAAAAATCACAGGTAATGAACAGCTTGATTTAATCACAACCACATGGACAGTCAAATTGACAATATGGACACTTGAAGAGATTTAGTGAAAAAATTCTTCAAGCATAAAATTTTTTTTCTAAAGGAAAAGAGATGTAACGGGATCCGATACCCCTGGGTACGTTATAATAAATCACGCCCTCTTTGGGTCCTTTGGGTCTCCATCATGGCAGAATAGCAACTAAACCACGTCGTCTTTGCCTCCTGATTTATTGTAGTTTTATGAAGCGTTACGTCACGCAACAGTCACATGAGATCATAATCATCTTTTAGTAAATTGTGCATTCCAAGGGCACTTGTTTGTTTATTATTATTAAAGGGACATTCAAGAGATTTTGAGTTTTATTGTAAATACAAATTTAGTTTTATGGCGACCCTACATACACACATCAAAAGTACTGGAAAAGTCATTTCGGCATGTCACGTGGAACATTATCGTTTAGTGCCTTGTCACATGGCAGGGATCATTGTCTTTTTAATAGTGAAATTATGATTGTACCACTACCACATCATGAAATCAAAATATTAGCATGTGCCTTAAAATCAAAAAACTTACACATACCAGGTCTTTTATATGGAACACAATCTGTTCGTTCTGGACTAAACTCTGTAGACGTAGACGTTAGTTGCATCGACACATTCTCCTCACAACTATCATGTGGCTAAGTTGCTGCAACAGTTCACTTCAAGGCACCGACCTAATTGAATGAGGAAAGTACAAGAAACATGATTTGTACCGGTATGTTGTTATTTTATTAGCCAAGCCGATAGTAGGCCTAACTTTTAAGAATTTAATACTGACCTGACCCGTGACCTGAATAGTCTTTAAAAATTTAAGATAGGCCTAAGCCTTATATAATAGCCCGCCCTATTATTTATCAATTAGCCTAGGCCTCAGTGTTTTTTACCCTTCAATCTTTTAATGACATGTCATTTGACTAAAATAGTAAGCCCGGCCTCAACTTCCTATTCGAAGCCTAATCTGTGCAAGCCTAGCTGCCCTAGGCATGTGCCCTCTACACAAGGTGTATCTTCTTTGATCCAGACTACACACACATATACATTGATTGTCACTGACAGGCCTATTGTGAACCAAAATTGCTGTAATAGCCTAGAAATCATACAAAAAAGGTGACCCTTTTAGACTAGTCCTAGCCTAAGTTAGGCACAGATCGTAGGCTATGTTTATACTGTATCACCTGTTTGCCAGACTATGACGTGTTTATTTATATTCTGAACTGAAGTTTTAGTAGATTTAATAACGGCCTCTCAGTTTGCCCCGATCATATTCATTTTTTTGCACAATTTCTTATGCTTGCATCGTATATGTCCAATCCGCACACATATATCATTTGTGTCTCGCATTGTCTTTAATACGCCCTGCTCCCGGGGGGGGGCACTCGAATTTTTTTTTGGTAGGGGTGTGCCACCGCCAGTTTCGAACTTGAGGTCTAAGGAACTGATCGGACAGCCAAAAAGGAGGGTCTAGGGAACTGATCGGCCGGTCAAAAAGGGTGGTCTTGGGAACTGATTGACCGACCAAAAGGGGGGTCTTGGGAACTGATCGGCCGCCAAAATCCGAAAAATCTCGGAAACTAAACCCGCAGGCCAAACCAGGGTTCAATTTTGTTGCGTTTTTGCCACAGATTTTTGAAGGCATCGATTTCACTATGAATTGTGCATTAAATTATTAATCAGGAAAACCATTAATGCAAAATAGGTCTGGTTTGGCCTATACGATGGAAACCTCAACAAAGCAAAACAGCATTCAAATCAAAATTACTAGACCCTGTAGACCTACAATCTATGCTATTAGCCTACTGATAATTATAACAGCAGCTAGAAAATCCCACCATAAAAACAAACCCACAAGAATTTTTTTTCAGTGCCGAAAAGAAAAACATTTAGACAACATTGAACTGCCATGCTTAACATGAGATGATTGAGTGAAGTGTGCAGAATTTGACAGCCATTCCACTCCCGATTTCACTAGACCAGTAGATCGTAAATTACCTTTTAATTCATTGTTTATGGAGAGCTGCAAGGATGTGTACATAATTATTTAAGGTACTTTTCCTCATATTTGGCAATTTTATTCCCAAAAGAGATCTCAAAATCATTTATTTCTAGCTAAATGTTCACCAGCTGGAGGCATCGGTCGGCAGACACTCGGCAGTGCTGCAATGTTTATTAACAGTCAACTAGTGTTGCCACTACTAAGGAGTAAGGAGCCCAAAATCCCGCCCAAAGTTCACCTTATTCCTTACAATGTGTTTCAATGGGGAAGAAATTAATGGAAAATTCCCTTATGAAGTTTTTGGGCTCGCAAAAGTAGCTTTTGGGCTTGAAATAGTAGGACAGAAAACACGCCTCTCAAGATGCCGATGAGAGCGGAAATCGATGATCTGTGGGTCTATGGAACGGCTAGAAAAATTTTGGGGCTTCAGAGCGGGCAAACAATGAATTCAGAGGGTCTAAGGAGCGGCCAGCGGCTCTGAAAAAGGGGGTCGTCGCCGCGGCACATACCCGTATGGCTGGGAAATGTGAGTGTTCCCCCGGGGCCCTGCTAGGCCACGGTGGCACTGTAGTGAGGGGCACGGACAAGGTGGCACACGTACAGTGGCCTAAAACTTTGACCCTCCCCCAGCAACATTACATGAAGGAAGGAGTCTGCCCCAATCACCTTGTCCTTGAAAGAGAGATGGGCACTCCGGCCTGTTTGTTTGTTTGTTTACCCAGGTTGGTCCGTGAGGAACACATGCTAATGTTAATTAACACAGGCGTGTCCCCTTTTTTTAGGGCGACAAATCCGGCATAGATAGGCCTCTCACTCATTTTTTTATTATTTAATTTAGTCTAGCATGTCCAGATATTTAATTACGCCTAATACACATTTAAACTGTCACTGAACAGAGAATACTCCCCGGGGATGACTCGAATCACAGTGACAGTATGAGTATGCTTTTAAAGTTTTTTTATCATGTTTATAGGCTAGGCTAGCCTGGCAATAATGTGCATTTTACATCTGTCAACATTGGTTGGAATTCCGAAAGGTGGTTTAACTTAAACCGGTGCTAACTTAAACCTGGGTCTAACTAGTCCCGGCTTAAGCCTAAACCTAGGTTTAAGTTATTTTACGATTCCGAAAGCTCGGACTAGTTAGACCTGGGTTTAAACCTGGGTTTAAACTTAGACCTGGTTTCGTAGCCGCATAGTACTAACTGTGGTGTATACTATTATGCATATTACACGGAACTTTGTACATGGGTATGATGTTCCAATTAATTTAAAAGGCTATGATAGGCATTTGCGTAGGAAATTGTGAATAAACAGCAGGTAGCAGGGCCTAGATTTGTTATCTTTTTCATGTTTCTGAGTTTATTGATGAAAATGATTAATTTTTTAAAAACCAAATGAAATCCACGAAAGCTCAGTTTTATTTTAGGCCTACTAAAAAACCCTGTGATTTCCCCAGGTTTTTTTTAACAACACCCACGTGGCATCATTGTATTTATAGGCCTAACAGTGATTAAGCTGAAATGGTATTTTCTAAATTTCATTTCTTGATTTTGCACGTATAATACCGGTGCAATTATAATTATGAAGCTGGGGGGGCTGTTTTGGCAAGCCAAAAGAAGAGGAAGCATATTTTACCCAGCTATTTTTGCACATTACGGGCCACCTTTTAATAAAACGCTCTAAAAGGGGCTTATCCGTCAGAGTATGAAAACGTTCTTTCCGTTTTTTTTTTGATCAATATGCTCGCTACGATGGAATTTGCAAATTGGGTTCCCACAAATTTGACATAATGTGACGCAAAAGATTTTGGCAGGCCAAAAGGGTGGGGGGAGGGCGAGACAAGCAATTGTTTAGCAGGCCGAGAGGGGCAAGCAATTTTGTCAGGCTGAGAGGGGCATTCAAAGTGGCATGTTGTTTGGAAATTTCCGCACGGATGAGAATTGGGCCTACGGAATACCCTTCGCGGAGTTCGCGCTGTCCGTTTATTTCGTTCGTTACATCTATCGAGGAGGACACATGGTTCTCTCTTTTACGGACAGCGGAGAGGGTAGGCCTATATAATTGAAAATGCCTGGTGTATCCTATTGCAGGCATAAAATAGCTATAATTTAGATTTAAAATATTAAAACAAAACACTGACCTATTATAATAAAAAGTGCAAACTGTGTAGCATATTAAGATTGATAAAGGTTCTTGTTCAGATCCAATAAAATGATACTACTCAGTGTACTCACTCAGAAATATTTCAATTCCTATCAGGAATCTTGTTCACTCTGGTACTGGTGTTTCTAGAACCGGCAACACTTCTGTCTGGTTTTGATGACGTCACCAAACTTTCTTGTTTTGGTCATAAATTTTGTCCAGTCTGTAAGCCCCCTCGTCCTTGTTCATGGTGTCTTTTCCTCTACTTCTAATCCAGATTGCTTCCTTTAGCCAGCGTGTTGTTTTGTCTGATTCTTGATCAATGACCTGAGCCTCATCCCACCCAATCACATGATTTTGGTGTGCAACATGTTCTGCAATAGCCTATATTAGCCGATTTGTGGATTTCTGAAGCTGATGCTTTTCTTTGTGACCTGATGAAGCTCTTTGCGCTCACTTTTTCACTTTCTGATTTATGTTCTGTTAGCCTAGTCTCAAACAAGAATTTTTAAGAAACACGGATTCTCCACTAGCATGAAACCCCACCGCACGATACGCAACATGTTAGTCCATCCAAAAGATAAGCGTGACCCATTTGCAATCGGCTGAAGTTATTTATGAGATCCCGTGCCAGAATTGCCCCAAAACGTACATCGGGGAAACTGGTCGCTTGTGTGTGTACGTAGATCATGTAGATTCACCAGAGTGAACAAGATTCCTGATAGGAATTGAAATATTTCTGAGTGAGTAGTATCATTTTATTGGATCTGAACAAGAACCTTTATCAATCTTATGAACTACATGTATGAACGATCCTGATGAATCTGTTTCAAGTGTGTAGCATATTTATTTTATTATTAATGTTAAACATGATACATAATCCATCACTTCAAATAGTGAGCAAGTATCACCTTGTACAGTAAATAAAACTAGAAATGAATGAATTCGTTTCAAGTAGCATAGAGGTTTGTTGTTTATTTATTTATTAAGATTATGTCAGCCCTACTGTCATGTAATGTCGATCCGTTCTGAAAATGGAGGGGGCACGGATGTGAAAAGATATGTCAGCGCCGCACGCATAGGCCTTCTCGGACATTTGATCCCCCTCCAGGATTGATGCCCATGCTGGTTTCATATATAGGAAAGTAGTGAAGACTAGTAGACCCTTAAAAAGGACATGTTTAAAATTATTAATACCTTTCTAAGACTTATAATAATAATTACTATAGTGTGTGAAACATGCAACGTACAGAACTTGTCTTCATTTCCATTGAGCAGTATACACAAACTATAGTATTCCGAAGTAATAAATATCGATACCAAAAGTCTCATATGTTATCATGTTTGTGTTACACTATTACTAATAGTATTAGGCTTAAAGGCCTAAGCCATTCAGCAAGGTAAAACGTTTCATGTTAAAAACACTTGTGGTTGTTAAATGTACTGCTCATCAATTCTGTAGTCCAAACTTTGATGGCCAGTGGATCTCAGCCGGGGGTCGCAGTTACTTCATCATGTAGATTGTTCTGTAATGAAAGGAAAAAAATAGTATTTTTAAAATATGAATTAGACCTATATAATACAAATCTTGCCCCTCCCTCCACACACACCCACCATTTTGGCATGTGAAGAAAATTTATAATTTTCTCATAATTGCTGTTATCTGTTGCGATGTTTCTTTTACTAGGCCTGATGGTATCATATTCATGAACAAAAAGTATATAAAGATTTGTACGAAGTCTAATTTAAATTTATGCATTCTAATTTTTGGAAAAAGCATGTTTTATTCCAAACCAATCATTTCAAAAGTAACACACAAAAAGTAAAAATTAGAGCAAAATTGTGGCATATACTCAAGATTTTGAATGCTTAGACATGTTCCAAGTCTTTGATTTTTGTGACTCGATTGTCAGAAAACATGTCGAAAATGCATGTTTTTGGCTTTTCCCCCAAGAAATTAGTACAATAGTGAACGTTTTCTATTATCTACAGTCAGTTTCGATTGAGCTATGTTTCGTTTGTCAGACTTGATAATGTTTTTTTTAATCCAATAAAATCAGTGCTTTATTTTTCTGGAATGGGGCAGTAAATTACCTCATATACCTTGTACATTGCCATACTGTTAAACTTACCAAAAGAACCTCAAGTTATGGTGCATGGGAATCATCCGTATCACTCAGATTAGAAAACATTCCTCTTGACATGACATTAAACCGGACCTGTAAACGAAAAAACAAAACAAAGCATACCATTTTATTTGTCAAAGCTGTAGTGCTGCTGTTATCAGTCGCAGAGTTTCATGCATTTAAAATTTGTAATTCAATATTAATTATAGTAATATTTAGGCCTACATGATCATGGTGGTATATAAAAATCATACTTCAGTGAGCACTGAGAATTCAATAAAATTAATCAGTCACAGGAATGATGAGCAATCTATTTTATGGCTGATGATATGCCTATTTGGCCAAACTTTAATAATACCAATTATACCAAGATGACTTGATAAATGCCCTAGCACGAGTCAGACAAAAAATTAAACAAACGGTAGATTTCATATTTAATTAATTAGGCGGAGCTTCAAGTTCAATAACAAGCCTGGAACAGCCTGAGTCTAGGCCTAGCCAGCCTGTAAACATAGGGCCTATGTAGGGCGTGTCATCACATAATTATGCCCTATGCCATGGTACAGACCGGTATAAAGGCTAGGGCCTAGGATGTTCCACTACCAAGCTTGAACTTGAAGACTGGCCTATTATTTACATGGACAAAATTCCTACATCTAAGAACATAGGCCTACGGAAAATATCTGTCTACTGGGTATCGGTACTGATGCAGTTTTTGCCTAGGCTACCATGGCTACAGCCCATCTAGCCCTAGGCTATAGCTAGGACCATCATGACCAGGGTCGCCTGATGGAGTAGGCCTAAACGTTTTACTTCTACATCGGCTTCTAACACCATGACATCACTCCTGAAAAGCCAGGACCTTGATAAAAAAGGGAACATTGGAAAAGCTTAGTCCGAGCTTCATTTGCTGATAAAAACCACAAAGCCTCGGCTAGGGTTATTCTCATGTACCGTAGGCCTACACGTTATTTACATGTAATTTGTTAAGCCTAGCCTAATCATGCTAATCGATTCCTAAGCTTGACTAAAAACAATACCACAGTCTAAAATCGTCACCAATAATGAGTGAAGATTTACATAAATATAGGGGCTACTAAGTGGTAAAACAGTATTAATATGTCACGAATAAGCCAACGTTTCTTACCTTCACTGTCATGACGCAGCCCTATGCTATTGCACTGTGCCGTGAGTACCGGGTGCCGGTATGACTATCACTGCCGTACATTGCACTACCACTGCCATGGCCATGACTGCAGCTGTGTACAAGCTTGGTGTGATCACCTCCGCTTTCAAACTCTGGTTACAGTTCTCACAACTCTTCTCTAGTCATTATGGAACATAATCCTTTTATTATGATTTCCAAAAATTGGTTCTGTGGCACATTTTTCCAGTTGCAAATACCACGAAGTGCAGTGGTCCGCTTCCGTAACAAGCAGGCCTCCGTGGTTGGCATGCAGACAAAATGCACTTAAACCTGGACTTAAACCTACCCCCTGCCAGGTTTAAGTTAAACCCGGCTTTTGCGACTTTAGTACTCAGCTTTAGACCCAGGTTTAACTTAAACCAGCTACGGGAAACGCAACTTTGGTTTAAACCTAGGTTTAAACCTGGGTTTAGCTAAACCTAGGTTTAAACCACCTTTCGGAATCCCAACCAAACAGTAACAAAGCACCACGTATTCATCAGGGGCGGATTTAGGGGGGGCGCAGCCGGCGCGCGCCCCCTCTATTTTTTGACTAGCAAAGGGCGCCGGTAACTTAAAAATACAAAAATGTAAGAAATTTAAAAAAAAGGAACAAATTCGGCCATGAACAGCAAACAATGGGCCAAAACCGTTGAGTTTTCGAGGGGGTAACCCCCTTTAACACATTTTTTTTTGTCGTCGACCAAAAGGCGCCCCCTTTATCAAAAATTCCTGGATCCGACCCTGTTCATGGTATTATAAATAATATTAATTAGCACGTTTTTTAATATCAAACTGGTGATGAATTGAGAATAAAGCTTACTTAAGTTATCGGCTTCAGTTACTTACCGAACATTCGAGACAACTGAAGTGGGTATACTGTGACGAAAAATGCCAAAAACACCAACGGAAAATCACGGAGTATGCAACCCACATCACGTACAGTCCAATAGGAAAATTGCGTGTGTTATCTACGGTGATTTGGCGAACCTTTCTTTCCAAAATCTTTTACAATTCAAGAGTTACTGTGTTTCCAATATGATCTAAGTCAGCAAATCTTTACATGCACAACATTTGAAGACATAAACATCAGGAAATTTTGACTTTTTTGGTTTAAAAACTGAGAAAATGATGATGTTTCTTCGTAATTCGTCGTCACGGCCAAATATGAGTGAGTACGCGCATCACGGTGATCGCTGGGCGATTCGATTAGGAATGCAAAAACACGACAAGAGTACCTTCATTGCTACTTCACACATGGGGTACACAGTAGGTGACACATGAGGTACACAGTAGGTGACACATGGGTACACAGTAGGTGCGGCTACTGTGCAGGTACTTCCATGGAAGGACTATTAGAAGTACCCACACTATGGTGTGCCTATAAGTCACCTACTCGGTACACCGCAGTTGACTCGGAGGTGACGCATGGTGGAGTACCGACATAGGTACTCAACTACGGGAGTATCTACAGTATGGTGGCCGACGCTGGTAGGCCTACTTTGGTGTAGTACCAACGTCGGCTACCACGGGATGGGGTACTCGGTAGTAGCAGCAGTAGTACCTACAAAGTACCAGTGCAGCAGAGGTACACCGTCGCCAGGAATCTTGTAGTGTATGTAGAAATGGCATGCAGCCTTCATACATTCTAATGTGTAATCGATCAGCAAGAGCATTCCAATTTATTTAAACTAGCGGGATACCCGCGCTTCGCGCGGGTCCCCGCTAGATGGGAGCGTTCACTATAAGAGGAATAATTACTGAACAGGTAGAATCATTGAAAAGATACATTTTATTTATCTGTTCACCCGTTATCATAATCCCGTGACCCGTCCATATACCTTTTTGTCCTTTATTTTTCCTTCTTATTATCATGTCCACTGGTCTCTGGCTCGCTAGTCGCGTGGCTCTGCGCCGTTTACGCGCGAATTGGCGTAGTGCGCATTACGCACGCGGCGCCGACGCGCTGTCAGCCAGCTGCAGTGACGCGTAGGCTGACAACCGATTTTCATAACAAAAACCCCGTTTTTACCCATATTTTCACTGTTTTTGCAGCCAATTTTTGACCGTTTTCAACCAAATAAAGTTTAAACACGTTTCCGTATATTCATCGGTCTCCCGTATGAATTTCGCGACATTTGGATCGAAACTGACGGAGCCTTTATGTGCCCACATAGATAGATACATACATACAACATTCCCCTATTTATAGTAAGACTAGACCCTCCCTCGGGTCCATGGAGAACGACTGGTAATGTAGATTACATAGCATTAAAAATCAACCCAATACATGGACCCTCCCAGTCTGTAAGCAATTTGACTTCCAGTTCCCACAAAATGCTGGGAGTTCACTTTTACGGATTTGGAGTCACGCAATCTTTCTATATACCACGTCCATGTTTTCACTACATTAACGTTTGTGTAAGCGACTAAACAACGATATTGTATCCGACCAATCAACGCAGCTTGGCAGCGCGGGGATATTTGAAAAGGCTTCCCTAGCTAAATAATGTGCAAACATTTGCAAACCGCACGCGATAATATACGCAACTAGATTTCGCGGTTCTCGGGTCGGGCGCTTCTCGTGATAGGCCTATTTCTAATTACCCAAACTCGTTACCCATATACCTGCCCTGACTTTTTAAACTACTAAGAAATGCGTCTCTCAATGATCAAGACCCAAGACACAACTTAATCAACTCTGTTTGTTTTAAAGGTGTGATGCTTACTTCGGTAGGCCTACCCATAATCTGAAACCAATCATTCGCCTCTTCCAAGCCCTGCCCTGTTACCACATTTAGAGAAACCGAAATTAGTATCTGGACGTGGATATAGGCCGTTACTAAAGTAATGAAATCAATCGCGAGAAACGTGAACGCAAAAACGGTTCATAGGCCTTCCGGAAATAGTCATGTTCTCATAAAAATAGGCCTACATGCACGTGTTTGGTGTGTGCACGTGTTCGGTATCTTAATATTGAAATAATAAATAAGGCCTATAATTATTGGTCCGATGAGATGCACCTGTTAGTCACACTGTAATGCTTTTCCGATGCGCGGACTGTACTCCGCGCACACTCCCGTTGATACTCCGCGATAGCGCACCGCGAGCACGCGATAGTGCAGCGCGAGCACGCGATAGTGCACCGCGTGAACGCGAAACTCGCGGGACGCGAACGCGATAGCGCGCGGACAGAGGACGGACGGACGGACACGCCGTATGGACAATAGGCCTAAGTCCGAGTCGAGTGGTTGCCTTTTATTATTGCGCGTACCATGGGTCTATCAGACGCGTGCCACTTGAGCTCAATACCTCTCAGTTGTTGACAAGTGTCCCATCCGATCTTGCGTCACATCCCGCGGCATAGCTTTGTGCTACCATATTTGAATTGAAACTGGGGCGGGGCTTTCGTAATTGACATCGGAATCACCGTGCTTCGTTGAACGAATATTTGGAAGTGAGATCTCTAACAGATTGGACCAGTCTCGGAATCAGCTCAATGGACTTTCGCGTTCACTTATAATACGAGTATATTTCTATATTGCTGCATGGTTGACTGTGGTGGGTGTAATTAGTGGCGTCGATTTGTGGATGAAGAGGAATGGGTTTTGGCATTGAACAAAATAAGGGGGGGGTAGAGGACTTTGGCTTTTTTTTTTTTTTTTCATAGGGCATTATGTAATTATTTATTGTTACATTATCCTGAGATAGAACCGAACCGAGACTGGGGGCCAGTCTATAGTAAGACTAGCGGGATACCCGCGCTTCGCGCGGGTCCCCGCTAGATGAGTAAATGGGAGCGTTCACTATAAGAGGAAAAATAATAACTGAACAGGTAGAATCATTGAAAAAGGTACATCTTATTTATCTAAATCTGTCTCTTCTGACATTTTCTTTTTTAGTTTCTTCTGCTTAGCTTGTATTTTTCCGTTTCCATGTTATTTATTTATTTATTTATTTATTTATTTATTTATTTATTTATTTATTTATTTATTTATTTATTTATTTATTTATTTAATTCTGTTCTCATTATGTTAGCTTCTTTTTTTCTTACATTTCCTGATTAGTTTCTTTCCTTCTTTGTTTCGTTCCCGTTTCAGTTAGTTACTTTAACCCGTTAGCCTATTACTCGTACCTTTTTTGTCCTCATTACAAGCCGACGACGGATGTCGGCTTGTTCTGTCTCTTCTCAATTCTTCTTGCACATCCGCCATCGGCGATGTGCATTCTTTTTACCGCGTTCTTCTTGCACAGCCGCCATCGGCGCTGTGCATTGTTTTTACCGCGTTCTTCTTCTTTCTTTGCACATCCGCCATCGGCGATGTGCATTCTTTTTACCGCGTTCTTCTTCTTGCACAGCCGCCATCGGCGCTGTGCATTGTTTTTACCGCGTTCTTCTTTCTTCTTTCTTGCACAGCCGCCATCGGCGCTGTGCTTTCTTTTTACCGCGTTCTTGCACAGCCGCCATCGGCGCTGTGCATTCTTTTTACCGCGTTCTTCTTCTTAGTCTAGCCGAGCGGCGGCTAGACTCCTGTTTCCCAGTAGTTTCTTCTTCTTCTTCTTCTTCTTCTTCTTCTTCTTCTTCTTCTTCTTCTTCTTCTTCTTTCTGTCAACATTTAACATAATTTGCTCTAGCTCCTTTATTATTTGACCGATTATGACCAAACTTGGGCGCAAGCTCCACTACCCCAGCCTTTACATTTGACATGACCCATTTGGGGTCAAACGTCATGCATGAGTAATTTTGGCTAAAAATGTGATTTTTACCAAAAATGCTTCTTCTCCTACAGATTACATGGTACAGTAATGAGATTTATACATTGACCTTGGCTATAGCCGGGGCCTATGGGGTCCTCACAGATTTGGGGTCAAAGGTCATTAAGGGGGGTATTTCCGGCACATAACCAAATACCTTCAAAATGCTTCTTTTCCTACAGATTCTATGGTACAGAGATGCGACTGACACATATGCATTGACATTAGTTGGTGTCTATGGGGTCCTCACAGATTTTGAGTTCAAGGTCAAACAGGGGACAAAAATGTTTGATTACTGAAAATCACTTTAAAATTCAATATTTTCTGCATATTACGTGCTGTGATCATCAGAATAATGCCAAAAGGGCTCTAGCATTATGTTCATATACGATTGTAATCAGATTTGGCTTAAACATGGAGGAGGGTCTGTTTTGGGGTCAAAAGGGTAAAATTCTAAAGTTTGTCCAATTTAAATGAAAATTAGTATATGTGATCTTGATATGATTCAAAATATATTGGAGGTCATTTCAAGGTCACCAGAGGTCAACGAAAGGTCAAAAGGGGTCAAATTCTAATATTTGTCCAATTTAGATGAAAATTAGTATATGTTATGTGGATATGATGCAAAATGTGGTGAAGGTCATTTCAAGGTCATCAGATGTCATTTCAAGGTCACGGCTAGACTTCGCAGCCTTACTAAGGATGCAATATATCTAGTTCTTCTTCTTCTTCTTCTTCTTCTTCTTCTTTCTGTCAACATTTAACATAATTTGCTCTAGCTCCTTTATTATTTGACCGATTATGACCAAACTTGGGCACAAGCTCCACTACCCCAGCCTTTACATTTGACATGACCCATTTGGGGTCAAACGTCATGCATGAGTAATTTTGGCTAAAAATGTGATTTTTACCAAAATGCTTCTTCTCCTACAGATTACGTGGTACAGTAATGAGATTTATACATTGACCTTGGCTATAGCCGGGGCCTATGGGGTCCTCACAGATTTGGGGTCAAAGGTCATTAAGGTGGTATTTCCGGCACATAACCAAATACCTTCAAAATGCTTCTTTTCCTACAGATTCTATGGTACAGAGATGCGACTGACACATATGCATTGACATTAGTTGGTGTCTATGGGGTCCTCACAGATTTTGAGTTCAAGGTCATACAGGGGACAAAAAATGGTTGATTACTGAAAATCACTTTAAAATTCAATATTTTCTGCATATTACGTGCTGTGATCATCCGAATAATGCCAAAAGGGCTCTAGCAATATGTTCATATACGATTGTAATCAGATTTGGCTTAAACATGGAGGAGGGTCTGTTTTGGGGTCAAAAGGGTAAAATTCTAAAATGTGTCCGATTGAAATGAAAATTAGTATATGTGATCTTGATATGATTCAAAATATATTGGAGGTCATTTCAAGGACACCAGAGGTCAACCAAAGGTCAAAAGGGGTCAAGTTCTAAAGTTTGTCCAATTTAAATGAAAATTAGTGTATGTGATCTTGATATGATTCAAAATATAATGGATGTCATTTCAAGGTCACCAGAGGTCAACCAAAGGTCAAAAGGGGTCAAATTGCAAAGTTTGTTCAATTTGAATGGAAATTAGTATACGTTATGTGGATATGATGCAAAATATGTGGTGAAGGTCATTTCCAGGTCATCAGAGGTCATTTCAAGGTCACGGCTAGACTTCGCAGCCTTACTAAGGATGCAATATATCTAGTTACACAGCCGTGACGTTAGTCACGGCTGTGTCTTTTTTCTTACAGGTTCTTTCTTCTTTCTTTCTTCTTTCTTTCTTCTTTCTTTTTTCTTTCTGCCGACCACTACATTTGCTCTAGCACTTACATGCTTACACCGATTTTGACCTAGCTTGGTCACAACCATCATTGACCATGCCCCTACATGTCATATGAAACTCGTGGGGTCAAAGGTCACGCAGGGGTCATAGGGTCAAAACGTGATTTCAACTCAAAATGCTTCTTCTCTCACAGATTACATAGGACAGTGACACCACTTGCACACATGCATTGTTATTATCCAGTGTCTATGGGGTCCTCACAGATTTGGGGTCAAAGGTCATTAAGGGGTCACTTCCGGTATAAAACGAAAAAACTTCAAAAATTTTTATTTGCTAAGAAAAACATAGGACAGTAACAATATGTTCACACATAAATTGTTGTTACCCTGTGTATATGTGGTATTTTTTTATATAGTGTCAAAGGTCATTAAGGGGCCACTTCCGGTATAAAACGAAATATCTTTAAAATGCTTCTTCTCCCACAAATTACGTAGGACAGTGACACCACTTGCACACATAAATTGTTATTACCCTGTGTCTATGGGGTCCTCACAGATTTGGGGTCAAAGGTCATTAAGGGGTCACTTCCGGTATAAAACGAAAAACCTTCAAAAATGTTTATTTGCTAAGAAAAACATAGGACAGTAACGAGTATGTTCACACATGAATTGTGGGTACCCAATTCATATGTGGTATTTTTTATTTGGGTCAAATGTCATTAAGGGGTCACTTCCGGTCTGAGACGAAAAACCTTCAAAATGCCCCTTCTGCCACAAGTAACATAGCAAAGTGGTGCCACATGCACCCATGCATTGACATTAGCCAATGTCTATGGCCGTTTTCATATATTTTGGGGTCAAAGGTCATTAGGGGTAACAACACGGCTGTGTTCGTGGGTTAGACCACAGCTTAGTCTAGTTCTTCTTTCTTCTTCTGTCAACATCATGTTAATCAGCCATCGTAGCCACATGCTTTCAGCCATGTTGATCAAAGTTGGTCACTAGGACCATTGAGTGGTGCCACAACTGTCACATGATCATTTCTGGTCAAATGTTATTCACTTCCGGTCAATGACCAAAAACGTGATTTTCACTAAAAATGCTTCTTCTTCCACATTTTACATAGCACCGTGACGTCACTTGCACACATGCATCGCCTATTACCAGTGTCTAAAAGTCCTTCACAGAATTGGGATCAAAGGTCATTAAGGGGTCACTTCCGGTAAAAGTATGAAAATGTGTAAAAATATTCAAAAAATCACTGTCTTTACAAATTACATAGCAGAGAGTCGCCATTAGCACACATGCATCGCTACTAGCTAGGGTCTTTAGGATGCCTACAGTTTTGGGGTCAAAGGTCATTAAGGGGTTACTTCCGGTCAAAAACCAAAATTATCAAAAATTTAAAAAATTTTTATCTCAAAATGTAAACAGACCAGAGCAATATAACCATCATACATGAATTGGTATTACCTGATGTATGCACGGTATTTTTATTTTGGGGGTCAAAGGTCATTAAGGGTTCACTTACTGTTTTTAGCTAAATAACTTTAAGAATTTTTATCTCGACAACTAAACAAAGTAAAAATTTTTATTTAAAATTGGAACAATGCATTTTGTCGGTGTACATAAGGTTTTTTTTTCATTGAGGTCAAACGTCATTAAGGGGGGTCAAAAGGTCAATCATAAATTTAAAAAAATCAAAATCCATTTATAAATTCCGATTAAGCTGGAATTCACCAGGAATATTCCTTATGACATCCTGAGCAGTATGTAATATTTTGCGGGGTCAAAGGTTATTAAGGGATCACTTCCGGTTATCAACAAAACCGCCTGGTGGCTGTGCTCGCGGTCGCAGGTGACCGCAACCAATCAGATCTCGTTCTTTCTTTCTTTACCTAGCCGGGACACCGGCTAGGTCTTGTGATGCTATCGGATCTTTCTTCTTTCTTCTTTCTTCTTTCTTCTGGCAACAAATTTCAAAATGCTTCTTCTCCTACATGTTACATCCTACAATGACGTCACTTGCACATATGCATCGGCTATATCCAGTGTCTATAGGATATTCACAAATTTGGGGTCAAAGGTCATTAAGGGGTCATTTCCGGTATAAAACCAAATATCTTCAAAGTGCTTCTTCTCCTACATGTTACATCCTACAATGACGTCACTTGCACATATGCATCAGCTATATCCAGTGCCTATAAATTATTCACAGAATTTGGGTCAAAGGTCATTAAGGGGTCATTTCCGGTCTGAAAGCTAAAAATATTCAAAAATCACTGTTTTTACAAATTACATAGCAGAGTGTTGTCATTAGCACACATGCATTGCTACCAACCAGGGTCTTTGGGGTGTCTACAGTTTTGGGGTCGAAGGTCATTAAGGGGTCGCTTCCGGTCAAAAACCAAAAATCATCAAATATGTTCATTTTTTTTTATCTCAAAACGTAACCAGACCACAGTTGCATAAACTTCATATATGCATTAGTGTTACCCGATGTGAGCATGGTATTTTTTTTTTCTGGTCAAAGGTCATTTAGACGTCATTTCCGGTTTAAAGCTAAATAACTTCAAGAATTTTTATCTCCAAAACTAAGCATAGCAGATTTTTTTTTTTTAAACTGTAACAATGCATTTTCGTGGTGTATATTAGGGTTTTTTTGTATTGGGGTCAAAGGTCATTAAGGAGGTCAAAACGTCAAATTTGCAAAAAAATGTTTAAAATTACGGAAAGTAGCTATATCTCAGCCTATGGAAGACGGATAAAGCCCCTACATGCTACAGTGATGCACCATTAATGGTATGAGATGTCCATAAACTTGAAGACTGGCATTTCCGGCTCCCCGGCTAGGTCCAGATCTGTAACCAGATCTAGTTACCTAGCCGGGACACCGGCTAGGTCTTGTGATGCTATCGGATCTTTCTTCTGCTTCTTTCTGCTTCTTCTTCTGGCAACAGATTTCAAAATGCTTCTTCTCCTACATGTTACATCCTATAATGACGTCACTTGCACATATGCACCGGCTATATCCAGTGTCTATAGGATATTCACAAATTTGGGGTCAAAGGTCATTAAGGGGTCATTTCCGGTATAAAAGCAAATATCTTCAAAATGCTTCTTCTGCCACAAATTACATAGTACGATGATGTCACTTACACATATGCATCGGCTATTACAGGTACACACAAGTTATTCTCCGATTTTGGGTCAAAGGTCATTAAGGGGGTCATTTCCGGTCTGAAAGCTAAAAATATTCAAAAAATCACTGTTTTTACCAATTACATAGCAGAGTGTTGTCATTAGCACACATGCATTGCTACCAACCAGGGTCTTTGGGGTGTCTACAGTTTTGGGGTCAAAGGTCATTAAGGGGTCGCTTCCGGTCAAAAACCAAAAATCATCAAATATGTTCATTTTTTTATATCTTAAAACGGAACCTGACCAGAGTGATATAAACTTCATATATGCATTAGTGTTACCCGATGTATGCACGGTATTTTTATTTTTCTGGTCAAAGGTCATTTAGACGTCATTTCCGGTTTTAAGCTAAATAACTTCAAGAATTTTTATCTCCATAACTAAGCATAGTAGATTTTTTAAATTTAAACTGTAACAATGCATTTTCCCGGTGTATATGAGGGTTTTTTTATATTGGGGTCAAAGGTCATTAAGGAGATCAAAACGTCAAATTTGCCAAAAAAAGATAAAATTACGGAAAGGTAGCTGTATCTCAGCCTATGGAAGACGGATAAAGCTCCTACATGCTACAGTGATGCACCATTAATGGTGTGAGATGTCCATAATAGCCGGTCAAAGGTCAAACTTTAAGTTAAGACTGGCATTTCCGGCCCCAGCTAGGTCCAGATCTGTAACCAGATCTAGTTCTTTCTTTCTTCTTCTGTCAACATCATAATCAGCCATCGTAGCCACATGCTTTCAGGCATGTCGACCATACTTGGTCAGTAGAACCGTTTGGTGGTGCCACAGATGTCACATGATCAACTTCCGGTCAAATGTCATCCACTTCCGGTCAATGGCCAAAACTTGGATTTTCACTAAAAATGCTACTCCTCCCACATATTACATAGCACCGTTACGTCACTTACACACATGCATCATCTATAGCCAGTGTCTAAAAGTTCCTCACAGAATTGGGATCAAAGGTCATTAAGGGGTCACTTCCGGTAAAGTCTGAAAAATTTGTAAAAATATTCAAAAAATCACTGTCTTTACAAATTACATAGCAGAGAGTCGCCATTAGCACACATGGATCGCTAATAGCTAGGGTCTTTAGGATGCCTACAGTTTTGGGGTCAAAGGTCATTAAGGGGTTACTTCCGGTCAAAAATCAAAATTATCAAAAAAGTTTAAAATTTTTTTATCTCAAAATGTAAACAGACCAGAGTAATATAATCATCACACATGAATTAGTGTTATCTGATGTATGCATGGTATTTTTATTTTGGGGGTCAAAGGTCATTAAGGGGTCACTTCCTGTTTTTAGCTAAATAACTTCAAGAATTTTTATCTCGACAACTAAACGTAGTAGAATTTTTTAATTAAAATTGGAACAATGCATTTTGTCGGTGTACATAAGGTTTTATTTTCATTGAGGTCAAAGGTCATTAAGGGGGTCAAAAGGTCAATCATAATTTTTTTTTTAAATCAAAATTCATATATAAGTTCCGATTAAGCTGAAATTCACCAGAAATATTCCTTATGACATCCTAAGCACTATGTAATATTTTTGCGGGGTCAAAGGTAATTAAGGGATCACTTCCGGTTCTCACAGATTCGGGGTCATAACTCATTTGTCACTGCTGGCTGTGCATACTCGCGGTCGCAGGCGAACGCAATCAGATCTCGTTGCACATCCGCCATCGGCGATGTGCATTCTTTTTACCGCGTTCTTCTTCTTTCTTCTGTCAACACTTGCAGACCCCCCCTCTTGAAATTTACAAATTGCTCTAGCTCCGACATACTTTCATGGATTTCAACCAAACTTAGACACACTCATCACTGGCACTTGCTACAAATGTCACATGATCAATTTCCGGTCAATGGTCATCCACTTCCGGTCAATGGTCAAAACGTGATTTTCACTAAAAATGCTTCTTCTTCCAAATATTACATAGCATCGTGACATCACTTGCACACATGCATCATATATAGCCAGTGTCTAAAAGTTATACCACAAAATTGGAATCAAAGGTCATTAAGGGGTCACTTCCGGTAAAAGTCTGAAAAATTTGTAAAAAATATTCAAAAAAATCACTGTCTTTACAAATTACATAGCAGAGAGTCGCCATTAGCACACATGCATCGCTACTAGCTAGGGTCTTTAGGATGCCTACAGTTTTGGGGTCAAAGGTCATTAAGGGGTTACTTCCGGTCAAAAACCAAAATTATCAAAAATTTAAAAAAATTTTATCTCAAAATGTAAACAGACCAGAGTAATATAATCATCATACATGAATCAGTGTTACTTGATGTATGCATGGTATTTTTTATTTTGGGGTCAAAGGTCATTAAGGGTCACTTCCTGTTTTTAGCTAAATAACTTTAAGAATTTTTATCTCGACAACTAAACATAGTAGAATTTTTTAATTAAAATTGGAACAATGTATTTTGTCGGTGTACATAAGGTTTTTTTTTCATTGAAGTCAAAAGTCATTAAGGAGGTCAAAAGGTCAATCATAAATTTTTTTTAAATCAAAATCCACGTATAAGTTCCGATTAAGCTGAAATTCACCAGGAATATTCCTTATGACATCCTAAGCACTATGTTATATTTTTGCGGGGTCAAAGGTAATTAAAGGATCACTTCCGGTTCTCACAGATTAAGGGTCATTTTTATTTTGCATCAGCCCCCCTAAAATACCTGGCGGTTGTGCATGCTCGCGGTCGCAGGCGACCGCAACCATATCTAGTTCTTCTTCTTTCTTCTGTCAACATCATCATAATCAGCCATCGTAGCCACATGCTTTCAGGCATGATGACCATACTTGGTCAGTAGAACCGTTTGGTGGTGCCACAGATGTCACATGATCAACTTCCGGTTAAATGTCATCCACTTCCGGTCAATGGCCAAAACTTGGATTTTCACTAAAAATGCTACTCCTCCCACATATTACATAGCATCGTGATGTCACTTACACACATGCATCATCTATAGCCAGTGTCTAAAAGTTATACCACAAAATTGGAATCAAAGGTCATTAAGGGGTCACTTCCGGTAAAAGTCTGAAAAATTTGTAAAAAATATTCAAAAAATCACTGTCTTTACAAATTACATAGCAGAGAGTCACCATTAGCACACATGCATCGCTACTAGGTGGGGTCTTTAGGATGCCTACAGTTTTGGGGTCAAAGGTCATTAAGGGGTTACTTCCGGTCAAAAACCAAAATTATCAAAAAAGTTTTAAAATTTTTTATCTCAAAATGTAAACAAACCAGAGTAATATACCCATCATACATGAATTAGTGTTACATGATGTATGCATGGTATTTTTATTTTGGGGGTCAAAGGTCATTAAGGGGTAACTTCCTGTTTATAGCTAAATAACTTCAAAAATTTTTATCTCAACAACTAAACATAGAATTTTTTAATTAAAATTGGAACAATGCATTTTGTCGGTGTACATAAGGTTTTATTTTCATTGAGGTCAAAGGTCATTAAAGGGGTCAAAAGGTCAATCATAAATTTTAAAAAATCAAAATCCATGTATAAGTTCCGATTAAGCTGAAAATTCACCAGGAATATTCCTTATGACATCCTAAGCACTATGTAATATTTTCGCGGGGTCAAAGGTATTTAAGGGATCACTTCCGGTTCTCACAGATTCGGAGTCATAACTCATTTGTCACTGCTGGCTGTGCATCCTCGCGGTCGCAGGCGAACGCAATCAGATCTCGTTCTTGCACAGCCGCCATCGGCGCTGTGCATTGTTTTTACCGCGTTCTTTACCTAGCCGGGACACCGGCTAGGTCTTGTGATGCTATCGGATCTTTCTTCTGCTTCTTTCTGCTTCTTCTTCTGGCAACAAATTTCAAAATGCTTCTTCTCTTACATGTTACATCCTACAATGACGTCACTTGCACATATGCATCGGCTATATCCAGTGTCTATAGGATGTTCACAAATTTGGGGTCAAAGGTCATTAAGGGGTCATTTCCGGTATAAAACCAAATATCTTCAAAATGCTTCTTCTGCCACAAATTACATAGTACGATGATGTCACTTACACATATGCATCGGCTATTACAGGTACACAAAAGTTATTCTCCGATTTTGGGTCAAAGGTCATTAAGGGTCATTTCCGGTCTGAAAGCTAAAAATATTCAAAAAATCACTGTTTTTACAAATTACATAGCAGAGTGTTGTCATTAGCACACATGCATTGCTACTAACCAGGGTCTTTGGGGTGTCTACAGTTTTGGGGTCAAAGGTCATTAAGGGGTACTTCCGGTCAAAACCAAAAATCATCAAATATGTTAATTTTTAAAAATCTCAAAACATAACCAGACCAGAGTGACATAAACTTCATATATGCATTAGTGTTACTCGATGTATGCACGGTATTTTTATTATTTTGGTCAAAGGTCATTTAGACGTCATTTCCGGTTTGAAGCTAAATAACTTCAAGAATTTTTATCTCCATAACTAAGCATAGCAGATTTTTTAAATTTAAACTGTAACAATGCATTTTCTCGGTGTATATGAGGTTTTTTTTTTTTATATTGGGGTCAAAGGTCATTAAGAAGGTCAAAACGTCAAATTTGCAAAAAATGTTTAAAATTACGGAAAAGTAGCTGTATCTCAGCCTATGGAAGACGGATAAAGCCCCTACATGCTAAAGTGATGCACCATTAATGGTGTGAGATGTCCATAATAGCTGGTCAAAGGTCAAACTTTAAGTTAAGACTGGCATTTCCGGCCCCGGCTAGGTCCAGATCTGTAACCAGATCTAGTTCTTTCTTTCTTCTTCTTCTTCTGTCAACATCATAATCAGCCATCGTAGCCACATGCTTTCAGGCATGTTGACCATACTTAGTCAGTAGAACCGTTTGGTGGTGCCACAGATGTCACATGATCAACTTCCGGTCAAATGTCATCCACTTCCGGTCAATGGCCAAAACTTGGATTTTCACTAAAAATGCTACTCCTCCCACATATTACATAGCATCGTGACGTCACTTACACACATGCATCATCTATAGCCAGTGTCCAAAAGTTATACCATAAAATTGGAATCAAAGGTCATTAAGGGGTCACTTCCGGTAAAGTCAGAAAAATGCGTAAAAAATATTCAAAAAATCACTGTCTTTACAAATTACATAGCAGAGAGTCGCCATTAGCACACATTCATCGCTACTAGCCAGGGTCTTTAGGATGCCTACAGTTTTGGGGTCAAAGGTCATTAAGGGGTTACTTCCAGTCAAAAACCAAAATTATCAAAAAATTTAAAACAATTTTTATCTCAAAATGTAAACAGACCAGAGTAATATAATCATCATACATGAATCAGTGTTACCTGATGTATGCATGGTATTTTTATTTTGGGGGTCAAAGGTCATTAAGGGGTCACTTCCTGTTTTTAGCTTAATAACTTCAAGAATTTTTATCTCGACAACTAAACATAGTAGAATTTTTAAATTAAAATTGGAACAACGCATTTTGTCGGTGTACATTAGGTTTTATTTTCATTGAGGTCAAAGGTCAATAAGGGGGTGAAAAGGTCAATCAAAAATTTAAAAAAATCAAAATCCATGTATAAGTTCCGATTAAGCTGAAATGCACCAGGAATATTCCTTATGACATCCTAAGCACTATGTAATATTTTTGCGGGGTCAAAGGTAATTAAGGTTCCGGTTCTCACAGATTCTGGGTCATAACTCATTTGTCACTGCTGGCTGTGCATGCTCGCGGTCGCAGGCGAACGCAATCAGATCTCGTTCTTTCTTTCTTTCTTCTGTCATCACTATGATCAGCCATCGTAGCCACATGCTTTCAGGCATGTTGACCATACTTGGTCAGTATAACCGTTTGGTGGTGCCACAGATGTCACATGATCAACTTCCGGTCAAATGTCATCCACTTCCGGTCAATGGCCAAAACTTGGATTTTCACTAAAAATGCTACTCCTCCCACATATTACATAGCACCGTGACGTCACTTACACACATGCATCATCTATAGCCAGTGTCTAAAAGTTATACCACAAAATTGGAATCAAAGGTCATTAAGGGGTCACTTCCGGTAAAAGTCTGAAAAATTTGTAAAAATATTCAAAAAATCACTGTCTTTACAAATTACATAGCAGAGAGTCGCCATTAGCACACATGCATCGCTATTATCTAGGGTCTTTAGGATGCCTACAGTTTTGGGGTCAAAGGTCATTAAGGGGTTACTTCCGGTCAAAAACCAAAATTATCAAAAAAGTTTACATTTTTTTATCTCAAAATGTAAACAAACCAGAGTAATATACCCATCATACATGAATTAGTGTTACATGGTGTATGCATGATATTTTTTATTTTGGGGGTCAAAGGTCATTAAGGGGTAACTTCCTGTTTTAGCTAAATAACTTCAAGAATTTTTATCTCAACAACTAAACATAGTAGAATTTTTTAATTAAAAGTGGAACAATGCATTTTGTCGTTGTATATAAGGTTTTATTTTCATTGAGGTCAAAGGTCATTAAAGGGGTCAAAAGGTCAATCATAAATTTAAAAAATCATAATCCATGTATAAGTTCCGATAAAGCTGAAAATTCACCAGGAATATTCCTTATGACATCCTAAGCACTATGTAATATTTTTGCGGGGTCAAAGGTAATTAAGGGATCACTTCCGGTTCTCACAGATTCGGAGCCATAACTCATTTGTCACTGCTGGCTGTGCATCCTCGCGGTCGCAGGCGAACGCAATCAGATCTCGTTTACATTATTGATTTTTATTTAGGGTCAAAGGTTATGAGGCGTAAACAAAATACCTTCTAAAATACCTGGCGGTTGTGCATGCTCGCGGTCGCAGGCGACCGCAACCATATCTAGTTCTTTCTTCTGTCAACATCATAATCAGCCATCGTAGCCACATGCTTTCAGGCATGATGACCATACTTGGTCAGTAGAACCGTTTGGTGGTGCCACAGATGTCACATGATCAACTTCCGGTCAAATGTCATCCACTTCCGGTCAATGGCCAAAACTTGGATTTTCACTAAAAATGCTACTTCTCCCACATATAACATAGCATCATGACGTCACTTGCACACATTTATCACCTATAGCCAGTGTCCAAAAGTTATACCACAGAATTGGGATCAAAGGTCATTAAGGGGTCACTTCCGGTCAAAAACCCAAAAATTTGTAAAAAAAATATTCAAAAAATCACTGTCTTTACAAATTACATAGCAGAGAGTCGCCATTAGCACACATGCATTGCTACTATCCAGGGTCTTTAGGATGCCTACAGTTTTGGGGTCAAAGGTCATTAAGGGGTTACTTCCGGTCAAAAACCAAAATTATCAAAAATTTAAAAAAATTTTTATCTCAAAATGTAAACAGACCAGAGCAATATAACCATCATACATGAATTGGTATTACCTGATGTATGCACGATATTTTTATTTTGGGGGTCAAAGGTCATTAAGGGTTCACTTCCTGTTTTTAGTTAAATAATTTTGAGAATTTTTATCTCAACAACTAAACATAGTAGAATTTTTAAATTAAAATCAGAACAATGCATTTTGTCGTTGTACATAAGGTTTTTTTTTCATTGAGGTCAAAGGTCATTAAAAGGGTCAACAGGTCAATCATAAATTTAAAAAAAATCAAAATCCATTTATAAATTCCGATTAAGCTGGAATTCACCAGGAATATTCCTTATGACATCCTGAGCAGTATGTAATATTTTGCGGGGTCAAAGGTTATTAAGGGATCACTTCCGGTTATCAACAAAACCGCCTGGTGGCTGTGCTCGCGGTCGCAGGTGACCGCAACCGATCGTATATCTTGTTGCACATCCGCCATCGGCGATGTGCATTCTTTTTACCGCGTTCTTCTTTCTTTGCACATCCGCCATCGGCGATGTGCATTCTTTTTACCGCGTTCTTCTTTCTTTGCACATCCGCCATCGGCGATGTGCATTCTTTTTACCGCGTTCTTCTTCTTACCTAGCCGGGACACCGGCTAGGTCTTGTGATGCTATCGGATCTTTCTTCGTCTTCTTTCTTCTGGCAACAAATTTCAAAATGCTTCTTCTCCTACATGTTACATCCTACAATGACGTCACTTGCACATATGCATCGGCTATATCCAGTGTCTATAGGATATTCACAAATTTGGGGTCAAAGGTCATTAAGGGTTCATTTCCGGTATAAAACCAAATATCTTCAAAATGCTTCTTCTGCCACAAATTACATAGTACGATAATGTCACTTACACATATGCATCGGCTATTACAGGTACACAAAAGTTATTCTCCGATTTTGGGTCAAAGGTCATTAAGGGGTCATTTCCGGTCTGAAAGCTAAAATATTCAAAAATCACTGTTGTTACAAATTACATAGCAGAGTGTTGTCATTAGCACACATGCATTGTTACTAACCAGGGTCTTTGGGGTGTCTACAGTTTTGGGGTCAAAGGTCATTAAGGGTCGCTTCCGGTCAAAAACCAAAAATCATCAAATATTTTCATTTTTTAAATCTCAAAACGTAACCAGACCAGAGTGACATAAACTTCATATATGCATTAGTGTTACCCGATGTATGTACGGTATTTTTATTTTTTTGGTCAAAGGTCATTTAGACGTCATTTCCGGTTTAAAGCTAAATAACTTTAAGAATTTTTATCTCCATAACTAAGCATAGTAGATTTTTTTTATTTAAACTGTAACAATGCATTTTCTTGGTGTATATGAGGTTTTTTTATATTGGGGTCAAAGGTCATTAAGGAGGTCAAAACGTCAAATTTGCAATTTTTTTTTAAATTACGGGAAAGTAGCTGTATCTCAGCCTATATGGAACACAGATAAAGCCCCTACATGCTACAGTGATGCACCATTGGTGTGAGATGTCCATAATAGCCGGTCTAAGGTCAAACTTTAAGTTAAGACTGGCATTTCCGGCCCAGCTAGGTCCAGATCTGTAACCAGATCTAGTTCTTACCTAGCCGGGACACCGGCTAGGTCTTGTGATGCTATCGGATCTTTCTTCTTTCTGGCAACACGTGCGTGACTTGCCACGTTTCGCCCTAGCTCTGTTATACTTTGACAGTTTTTGACCATACTTGGTCACAAACACCACTGACCATGTCCCCATATATGACATGACATTGAACTCCATTTGACCTTTGACCTGCTCACAATGGCAAAAATGTGATTTTTACTCTAAAATGCTTCTTCTTCCACAAATAACATGTGATGGTGACATGCTTAGGTCATGTGACTTGACTTTGGTCGGTGTCTATAATTTATTCACAGAATTTGGGTCAAAGGTCATTAAGGGGTCATTTCCGGTCTGAGAGCTAAAAATATTCCAAAAATCACTGTTTTTACAAATTACATAGCAAAGTGCTGTCATTAGCACACATGCATTGCTACTAACCAGGGTCTTTGGGGTGTCTACAGTTTTGGGATCAAAGGTCATTAAGGGTCGCTTCCGGTCAAAACCCAAAATCATCAAATATGTTCATTTTTTAAATCTCAAAACGTAACCAGACCAGAGTGACATAAACTTCATATATGCATTAGTGTTACCCGATGTATGCACAGTATTTTTATTTTTTTTTTTTTTTTTCATTTAGACGTCATTTCCGGTTTTAAGCTAAATAACTTCAAGAATTTTTATCTCCATAACTAAACATAGTAGATTTTTTAAATTTAAACTGTAACAATGCATTTTCTCGGTGTAAATGAGGTTTTTTTATATTGGGGTCAAAGGTCATTAAGGAGGTCAAAACGTCAAATTTGCAAAAAATGTTTAAAATTACGGAAAAGTAGCTGTATCTCAGCATATGGAAAACGGATAAAGCCCTACATGCTACAGTGATGCACCATTAATGGTGTGAGATGTCCATAATAGCCGGTCAAAGGTCAAACTTTAAGTTAAGACTGGCATTTCCGGCCCTGGCTAGGTCCAGATCTGTAACCAGATCTAGTTCTTTCTTTCTTGCACATCCGCCATCGGCGATGTGCATTCTTTTTACCGCGTTCTTCTTTCTTCTGTCAACACTTGCAGACCCCCCCTCTTGAAATTTACAAATTGCTCTAGCTCCGACATACTTTCATGGATTTCAACCAAACTTAGACACACTCATCACTGGCACTTGCTACAAATGTCACATGATCAATTTCCGGTCAATGGTCATCCACTTCCGGTCAATGGTCAAAAACGTGATTTTCACCAAAAATGCTTCTTCTTCCAAATATTACATAGCATCGTGACATCACTTGCACACATGCATCATATATAGCCAGTGTCTAAAAGTTATACCACAAAATTGGAATCAAAGGTCATTAAGGGGTCACTTCCGGTAAAAGTCTGAAAAATTTGTAAAAATATTCAAAAAATCACTGTCTTTACAAATTACATAGCAGAGAGTCGCCATTAGCACACATGCATCGCTACTAGCTAGGGTCTTTAGGATGCCTACAGTTTTGGGGTCAAAGGTCATTAAGGGGTTACTTCCGGTCAAAAACCAAAATTATCAAAAATGTTTAAAAAATTTTATCTCAAAATGTAAACAGACCAGAGTAATATAATCATCATACATGAATCAGTGTTACCTGATGTATGCATGGTATTTTTATTTTGGGGGTCAAAGGTCATTAAGGGGTCACTTCCTGTTTTTAGCTAAATAACTTCAAGAATTTTTTATCTCAACAATTAAACATAGTAGAATTTTTTTATTAAAATTGGAACAATGCATTTTGTCGGTGTACATAAGGTTTTATTTTCATTGAGGTCAAAGGTCATTAAGGGGTCAAAAGGTCAATCATAAATTTAAAAAAATCAAAATCCATGTATAAGTTCCGATTAAGCTGAAATTCACCAGGAATATTCCTTATGACATCCTAAGCACTATGTAATATTTTTGCGGGGTCAAAGGTAATTAAGGGATCACTTCCGGCTCTCACAGATTCATTTGTCATTCTTTCTTTCTTTCTGTCAACATCATCATAATCAGCCATCGTATCCACATGCTTTCGGCCATGTTGAACAACATTTTGGTGGTGTGCGCCCTTATGCCATATCAGCCTTGGGCACATGACATTATTATTTTTGTACTTTTAAGGTCTCACAAACCTTTATATACTTCATAAAAATGTTTCATATATTTCTCATAATCTATAAAATATTATGTTTATATCAATTAGCCAGTCTATTTAATACCCCCTCCCTCTCGGGTCACACAACACACAGATTAAGCGAAACCCCTTGAGGTCAAACAGCCTGAGGGCTGATGGCGACTTGCCATGGCGTAATCAAAACGACATGAACGAAGGAAGTTATAATGTAACCGGTCGTGGTTTGCCGTGAAAATGTACTGATTTGACATTATTATGGATAATTGGACTTGATTTATCAGCGTGGAAGACAATCAAAATTCTTCGGATGCTGAATTTGTGATTTAGTGAGCTGCGGATCTGGCCAGAATCAACCGATTTAAATGAAGACTTTCAGTCATGCATGCATGAGAATGGCCATGGCCATGCTAGCCGCTTGTGTTTACGTATCATACAGTACTAGTGCGCTGTGTACAATGTATGGAGCTGGAATGTAGATACTCAACCAGCCATTTGAGGTAAGCACGTAGGCTATATAATGTATGAAAGGAAAGAAGTGTTGGTTTTATACAGCTCTCGTGACGCTGCCTCTGAATTGAAGTCGGCCTACTCCCCATTCCACTTGCCAGAAAAATACGAACTAATTTTTTGGGATTAAAAAATATTATCCTGTTTTGCTAAATAAAACATTAAAGTTATTTTAATTTTTTTATTACTTCCATGGTCCGGGTATGCCCCGCGCTTGTTGTCAACTGCACTGATCATCCAATCAGCGTGATTGTTTATTTTTTCTGTGTGTACGCTCGTCACCGCTGGGCGCACAGCTCGGACTATGCCTGGTCGAGCATCCTCACAGACCCGGGGGGGAGGGGGTAGTACGAGGAACCCATACCGTAGGCAGCGTTAATAACGAAAATGTCATACCGATAAATGACACGTCTGTTTTGCCCGGTTTTTTAAGTTTGCCTTGCGAACTAGGGGGGGTACTCAAGTTTGGTTTTGGTAGGGACGTGCCGCTGAGAATTTGAAAGTGGACCCATAAATATACCAATTTTTCAAGAAATTTGGACCCATTGATATACCAAAAGTCAAAAATTGCGGGGCTTTAACCCAAATTGTCTTAGTTTTTACAAATTTTCCCAAAATTTTGGGAAAATTTTGGCTAGATTAAGGAAAAATTGTTCTATTTTCCGAAAAATTCAAAAAAAAAAAAAAAAAGGACCCATTCATATACCAAAATAGGGTTTGAAAAAGGGGTCATTGATATACCAGAAGGCTGAAAATGCTACCCATATTTGCGGCACGTCCCCGTATGGTCATTTGTACTGAGTACCCCCCTGGGACAGACCCAAATGTAGTGAGGGTGCTTGGTATATCCGCCATGTTTCAAATACATGGATGGCCAGCATCCGGCCTGCAAATTTAAAGCTTTATGAGAAGCTTATTTTTAATTGCAAAATGAGAACACAGAGTGGCTTATCTTTAACCCACATTCTCAATCTCTCATGCCAGAGGTTAAGGGGGTACTACACCCCTAGATAAATTTGTGTCTATTTTTGTATTTTTCTCAAAAACTAATAACACAGTGGTAACAAAAGTTATGTAGGGGCAAGGAATCCAATTACTACACTGGAATTTCAGTGACCCAAGACAAGCGGTTCTTTATTTATGATAAGAAATAAGGTACCGCTTGGATATAACTCATTTCCGATCATATACTGAACCGCGTGTCTTGAGTCACTGAAATTTCAGTGTAGGAATTGGATTCCTTGCCCCAATATAACTTTAGTTATCAGTGTGTTATTATTTTTTGAGAAAAATGCAAAAATAGTCACAAATTTACCACAGGGTGTAGTACATTTGTACCCTTTAAAATAAAAGCGATCCCTAACTAATTATCAAAAGATCGTAAATTTAATTTCTTGAAATGTGCCGGCGAAATGATTTGTTTACAAGTAACAATCCTTGTTCCGAACCGATACCGTTCATTCGGCAAACCAGGTGATCACTCAGGAACTAGGATTGGATGATCGATTGCGTTAAATTTTATCCAGGTTACCGGGCCATACCTATAAGGCGATACTCACGTCTTGGAAATATTTTTCATTCACGTTGCAAAATGATCGGAAATACACCATCAAGGCGACTCGATCGGTAAACATCATTGAAACTAAGCATATTTCTTCTTTTGATTTTTTCGATAAAATTGTAGTTTACAGTTTTGATTAGTTTGATGAGAGTGGATTTAAAACCAGTCCACTAGTAGACGCGTTGTAATTGACAGTTTGACATTTCCGCCGGAGGATAATGTGCATCCATAAGATGTGGCGATCAATTTCACGATTAAAATCTTTCCTTTAGGCGATTTCCATTTCTTGCTATCATTTAAAGCCTGAAAGTATCAATACTAAAGATAGGCTATCAGTCGCTTGTGCAGATATATGATAACATTGGATTCCATTTCTTGTTTATTGTTCACTGTATGGAAAAGCCTGTTCTGTTGCATCTTGTATTGGTTGTATTTCCCACGCATTAGCTCGGACCACGGAAGTAATAAAAAAATAACTTTAGCTAAATCCTATTAAATCCTTTAATGATCTAACTGCAATGAAAGTAAAATTTTATTATGTGGTCAATTTTTGGAAATAAGGGCCAAAAACATGCATTTTACTTTTACTATCATTTTGTGTGTCTTGTAATACCATTTTAGTAGGCCAAATAAAAAAAAATAAATGTGTTTCACATCCCTCCCGACCTCCTGCTTCCTTTTTTGAGGTGTCTTCAATTATATTTTTATTTTTGAAATTCAGTTGTAACTTTAAAAAAAATATGTCTAGGAAGTACATGTAGATATGCTTTCTATAGCCTTGCTAGTAATAATGTGATGCAATCAAGCAAAATGAGTCGGATGTCGAGAATATTGATTTTGAGATCTATACATTTGTAACCAATAATAGTATCAAACTTCCTTTGTATTTTATTGTTCTGAGCAACACTAAAATTGACATAACTCTGGAACCATGTATTATGATGGGGTTTTCAGGCTCGGAGAATAGCTCATGCAGTGATATTGAAAACTGAATTTTGATTTTGATCGACATCAGACTCATTTTGCTTGATCGCATCACATACATAATATTTTACAAGAAACACTTTTGGGCAATTCCGTAAAATTGTCAAAATTTTTAAATCGTCCAAATAACTTGATTTATGTCTCATATCGAAGGATATAGAATGTCTACTATTGAAATTAGTTCCAGTAACTGTAACTCAGTAATCTTTATTTAACATTATGACAGTAAATGTCAGTATGTTGAAGGCTAGGACCGAAGACATGCAGACAGGTCTACTATTGAAATTCATCTAACATATTTTTTTTGCAAGATATATGGGCAAATTGAAACAAATTAATTAAAAAATTAGCACATTTTCAAAATTTAGTATAAATTTACTTTGTTTTGAAAATATTTTCTTATATGGATCTATGTCCAATATTTAGAAATAACATCCAGAACTCGTTGCGGTCCTAGGAATTGACAAAAATCAGAACGTACGTCCGCAACACAAAGAATGTCCGCAACAGCTGAAACCGAGTAATTTTAACCGGGAAGATAAAAAAACACAGATTTTAGTCTAGTTGCTGTGTTTCAATACCTCATGCATACAAAACTGTTAGTTTCCATCAAAGATCTGTACACTTCAGAGTAATTATGACTGAAACACATGCATGTGTACATGTACCTCAAAAAGTACACTTTCTGTGATTGTCTGCAAGCGGGGCATTTTTATGTGCCCTTGATTGATTTATTTGTATCTTTTAGTATGTGAAGCCAGAAGCACATTAATAGTAGATTCTAAGAAAAAAAGTGGTCATATTTGTTTTCTTTTATCATTGTTGTTATTGATATAAAATGTTAATTATCTGCAGGTGTCTACTATGTTAACGGTTTAGCAGATATGGATGCACATGGGGATGGAACAGCAGAAAATCTTAAGATTGCAATAGCTGCATTTACAGATTGAAGATACCTCAAGAAAGGTAATTATTGAATATTGTAGGAGTCGCAATTAAATGTATTAGGGTTGTGAGTCATGAATTGGGGGCCAAATGTGTTACATGCTCAAAATTAGAAAAATAATCACGCTTTCACACAACAATGATTGTAATTGTCAATTGTAATTGTAATTGTTTGTCAGAAATCTACAATTTTTATATCATCATAAAGCTGAAAGTGTAAGGAAGACAATTGTTCAACTTTTAAGTTGATATAGGCCTACAGGGTGCCACAAATATTATATACATGTAGGGTGGAAAAGTTACATTTTCGTTCAAAAAGTAAACAAATTGGTTCCTCTCTTACTCACTAACATAAACACCTGTTCTGCTAAAACCTTTTTAGATGTGCTAATAACATTGTAGGCTCTCAAAAAAAGCAAACTTGTAATGATGAGTTATGTAGCCTAACTGAGATACAGGGTGTTCAAAAGTCGTACATAAATTTTTATGATTTTTATGACATTATCAATCAAAACTTTTTTCCTTCATGTCCTACACAAAAACCAATGGCATATTTGAATTCCTCATCAAATTTCCTTCTAAAAAATATTAACTTTTACAGAAGTAGATTAACTTCTTCAAGAAATATGACATTCAGAACATTTGAGCACAAATGCATGCTTAGTACAGTAGCATTATAGGAAAAGCCTAGAACCCATGACACAGAATGCAGCAAATTAACAACAAATTAAACCAGCTTGAAGTAAAATTGGTCAAGTTAGCTACTAGACATAAATACCAAAACAATGGTACATAATCCATCCTAATACCTTGCTGGGTTATGAAGTTACAGTAAAAAATAAATTTGAGAGGCACTGTCAATATTCCCTATACTTTAACACATGCCTCAACCGTAGGCACCTCAACCGTAGGCACCACCACCCCTGACTTTGCATCGTTTGAATTGCAATATCTCAAAAAGTAAATACAGTGTGAAGTTTTTACTTTCCACAGTTTTAGGTACCGTAGATGAATTAGCAACAAAATGAGACCATTTCTAGTTATGGCCAATTCCATGCCAAAAGTGCCTTTGTAATTCCTGAACATACAAAGTTATTGGTGCATCTGAACAAGAAGGGTGAGTACACCGTATGCCTAATATTAGGTATGTCCACTCCAATCAGCACAGGCAAAGCTACTCATCCACAAGGCAGTAACATAAGCATAATAATTATTTTGATAAAACTTTTACTGCACAGCTGCTGTACATGCAGTTTAAACAAAACTAGAGCAGTTCTCAGCTTTTGTGATTCTCAGCTTTTGACTCGGAGGCTGGTGATGGGATGGTTGGTGAGTTAGTGGGGATGTTGGTGGGAGGGATGTTCTTTTGGGTATAAGACGGATCTTCTCAGAACCCTGTGTGATCGGATATTCGGTTTGAATGTATTTATCATATTATCATGATGTTCAGATTGTCGTTCGTGAAAATATGGGTTTTTATGACAAAATTTGTGGACAAAAATTTAAAATTTAGTTTGTTTGAATGAAATCTGAATATGTCGTATTTCATTCCAATGCATTGCTATGGGTTATATTGTACTAAAGGGGTTAGGGTGAGTTGGGCACCCAAAAGGATGGACGAATAACACTTTTTTTCAAAAACTGCGCTACAAATTTGATAGTTACTTCACTACCCCTTGCCCTACAGCAGTGGTTGTCTGGTTGATACCTCATTTTAAGCCTAATTTAATACAGATTCAGTTTAGAGAAACATTAAATCATATAGTAATTATGTACAAAAATGGCATCACTTAGCATGCAATGTGCCAGGGGTGCAGGTGCAGGTGGATGCAGTATACATGTTGAAGACATCGGATATTGCAACTTGATTTATGGAGTGATTAAAGAATTAAAGTTTAATAAGCTCATGTGAACACTAGCTTATATGTTGAGTGCATTTCCTCCAAATTTGGCTGATTTCTTGCATAAAAT
Organism: Amphiura filiformis; assembly: GCF_039555335.1. Lineage (NCBI taxonomy): Eukaryota > Metazoa > Echinodermata > Ophiuroidea > Amphilepidida > Amphiuridae > Amphiura > Amphiura filiformis. Next base: position 12,716,287 of record NC_092640.1, on the reverse strand, counting down.
TGTAAATTGTTAGAAGTTATCAATATCTACAACATATCAAAAATATGTTTTGGACTATTTTTGACATGTTATGGAAAAGGTGTCCACCTTACGACATGCCACCATGTGATGATCTGTCATGTACATTGTATGATCAAAAGTTTACCATTTACATTGTTTGTGTATCAAACATTGTATGCTTAATAACACCCATTCTTATTTTTCTGCAGAAACATTGTTATGGTCACTAAAAACTTTGAAACAATCCAAGTTTTGAGAGACATATTTTTGGAACTGAACACATCCTTGTCAGATTTTGTAAACTACACGCTCTTGGAGGTGGTTCTCACATATCAGAACAATCAGCAAACGCACATCAGGATGATCAGAAGCGAACTGCAAAACAAGCAACAGCAAGTAGAAGATCAGAGTGGAAGTAAGAAACAGGCAACAGCTAGTGGAAACAAAACAAGCAAACCAAAGAAGTGAAATCTGCTGTGACAAGTAAAAGACTGTTAACTACGTACAACTGTAGTTTGTTTTTGAAGTACATGTTATATTTTACGAGGTACATGTAGCCTGTATTTATGTTTTTGAAGTAACATTTTACAAGGTAGCCGGTATTTACGTTTTTGAATTGTTATTTTACAAGGTAACCTGTATTTAAATGTTTTTGAAGTAGTATTTTACAAGGTAACCTAGCTGTATTCTCATTTTTGAAGTTAGTATTTTACAAGGCAGCCTGTATTTAAATGTTTTTGAAGTTGTATTTTACAAGGTCGCTTGTATTTATGTTTTTGAAGCAGTATTTTACAAGGTAGCGGGTATTTATGTTTTGAAGTAGTATTATGATAACTCATCTACTTATATAGTACTTGGTACACTGCAACCTCCACAGGGTGATACGTTGTTGGCAATACTGATCTGTGACACACATTTATTCCTGGTGTTAAAAGGAACACTTGTACATGTATATAGAACAGTGTCACAATTTCAAACACATGTACAATGTAATGAGCAGAGACAATAACATGTATAGAATGTGCAGTAACATCATGTACCCGTGACTTGCATTCCTGAACTATGGCAAATAGCAAAAGTAGCGGTACTATTAAAGCGCACAATTTAAGACTCAATTTACTTTGGCTCATTTCATGAAACTTTTATAAGAAAAGGGAGCAGATAACAATCTATTTCTGAAAAATAACACAACTTCATGTGAGACGTGAAGTATGTATCTGTTTAGAATACATAATATTATTAATAGAATGTTTTGGACACTTGTGAAAAACCAACAAGCAAGATTTAACATGTAAAAAGATCAATGTCAGAAGAACACCATTGAAAGTGTCAAGAAGGCTGATGATATAATATCAAAATTACCAGCATGATGATTTTTGATATGCTGTTGAGTTTGATATATCATCAGCACTCTTGACACAAGATTAGAGTGATTAGACTGGTGTATTTTTTGTGTTGTGGCTTATCAGAATAATTAATTTCACACTTTGCAGTGCTACTCTAGTACATGTATGACTTTTAAAAACGTTCAATATCAGGGTCAATTCAAATTTCTTAATCTTATCTTCCCTGATCCAACAGATACCTGTTGTTTCTCAACGTTATAGTTACTGCACTATGATAGGCCTAATTGTGTTGTCAACTTGAAGTATCATTATAGTAATTTTTAAAAAGTGCAACAAGTGAAAAATCATGTGATGTTTACTGTTCAAGGATAATATACCCTATGTGTCATAATCCAGTACATGTCAATTATACATGTAGGTAACAAACCGATTAGCACCAACAACAAAAGGTTTCACTTATTCCAAAGAGCATATAAATAAAATTCTCTGCATTAAATGACCAGTATTTGCACACAGATATGTACTCTTTACTCCTTCAAAGTTGGTTGCCGGCGCTTTGTTGCTCACTCTCTTCCGAAGTGGTTGAGAGATCTGGGTTCCAACAGAAGAGAAATGAAGACAGTTAGCAGGGCAGTGTCAGAGGATCCTGAATCAGGAACTTCATGGATATGGTCCAAATAGTTATGTCCAAAGGAGCAGATAGTTTGACTGTGTATTCCATCATTATATCCCCTGAGTAGAATCAGTCTGCATTAACATTCTCATCAGAAACAGTTATTGTAAAGCATCCTGGGAAGTGGTTGCAATGGTACCTGTTTTTGTCATCCTCATCACCAGTTGGATAGATAGAGTCACTTTCTCTATTGGTAGGCTGGGCCTTTCCGGGCTGGTGCTCCAGTGTGCAGTATCATTGCATCTATCTTTCCCCACCCTTCTTCACCAATCTTTACAGCAGATGCTAGAATTGGAGTTTCTGTTTATTTGCTCACCAGTGTGTAGTGCTGTTTACACTGCTGCCCCCCACCTCGAAGGAGTCTTGATTGTAAGAAACCCAAAACTCCCTAAGACAGGTGGCAATCATTTGACGATCACGCTGGTAATAGCACAATCATGATCTGTGTATTTTCAACTCTTCTCTGCATAGAAAATGACCAATATTTGCACACATATGTTAAAGTACTCTTTATACCAAACACTTGCCCATTTTTAAGGAATTAAATTCATCATAAAAAGCACAGGACCTCCACATCAAATTGTTTATTGAATTTAATAAAAGTCTGAGCAAAGAAGCAGAACATGTATTGTTAATAAACATAAAGTCAATTAGCAATGATTACTCAAAATCAATGTCTCAAGATTAAATTAACCAACTTGGTCTGTAAATAAAGCACCCCTATGTAATGCAACGACTCAAGCATGTCATTTTGTCAAAACACAAACAGGTGATCATTTTGTCCATTCACGTGTCAATGAATGTGCAGCCCATTTGTTTCTTTCCCATGGAGACAATTTCTTAATTGGACATGTTCTTGGTAAAGAGTGTAATTATTGTAGCCATTGTGTGTGCAAAAAAATTCATTTATAATATAAAGTATGCAGAGAGTTTGGAATAAGTTAAACGTTTGTTTTCCTGCTTACTTTAATTGTTCTTCAATTTGTTTATTCTTGTTACTTTTAAAATGTTTGTTATTACCTTACGTATTTAATGAAAAGTGTTTTATTAGAGAAATGCTAAAAATTCATTTGGTGGTTAGGAAACTGACACACTTAAGAATTTCATACCTTCATAACAGTGTTATTAACTAAAAATAATGTTTCATAAAGGATTGGAACAAAAAAACCTTACATATTATACATGATATCTTTTGTGATATTACAATAAATATGTAAAACACATCAGCAGACGTTGTGTTTCATAGTTTGTGTTTACAGAATTTTTTACATAGAGAACCTAGAAATTAATATTAACAAATAACTGGAAACTAAGCTCTGTAAGTCAATGAAGGGGAGAACATGTTTTGTTATAAGTCGAAGTTATAGCAAGGGCTTTAATGTTATCAAATACGGCATTAATAATTTTCTACTTCTTGATTTTCAATATAATATGTGCTCAGATCTCAACGATAGTTTTCTGTGTTTGACCCATTTCATGGTTAATGTGCACAAATGGTTCTCATCTTTGCAAGTAATGCTGACCCATTGAGCTAATAATGGACAAAATAATTTGTATTCAGGTTGAGCCTATTCTATGATTACTGTCAGAACACTATTTAGTGTTACGTTTTAACATGTTTCCTGTATCATGTGCCTGTAAAATGACTTTAAATCCAGGCTTTAAATATTCTACCCAAGTTGACATACCGTAAAACCTCGTCTACAAGCAGTGCTTCTGATGAAAGCTAAATTAATCCAGGTGCCATTATGTAGTTTGAGCAAATAAATAACAGATCCAAGTATATACGAACAAGTATTATTGTAAGACCAATTTTTTTGTATTGGCATAGTTACGCTTGTTTTCGTATTAACTTAGCTTTCATCAAAAACAGTATGTATGCTTGTAGACGACGGTTTACGGTATTGTATTCAGACTGTCAATACGAAAAACATATATATGGAGGAAAAATAATTATAGATGCAGACTTTCTCACATGTATTGTTAAACATTAAAGGATTACTATTAAATGTTTTTTATATATAAATGGGACATTGCAAGCAGATTTTACAGCTGTTTAAAGAGTTAACACTTGTTCATTTGTGTGCATTGAAATATTTGGCACTTTTCCATTTAACAAAAAAATCCTAGCAATGTTATTAAATTAGTTGTAGATTCAATAAGAACTTAGAAGTTAATGAATGAATAAATAAACAACACATTTTGTTAGCATTGGCCTATTCTTAGGCCCAATTACGAGATTAGTTCAAAATCATTTAAACTGGCCGGCCTGTTCAGTAAATTGAGTAATGTCATCTTGATAAATTTTTCTCCTGTGAAAGGAAAAGTACTGTACACGTCAATGCACAAAATTGATCCAATCTGATTTTTGTACACATACTTTTTATTCAGAAAAGATTCAATACTAGCACGTAAATTAAACTGAACTTATGCTTGCATTAAGTTGTATTATATTAAATACATGTGTAAATGTTAAAAGAGATGTATAGACCACTTCACAAGTGACTTCATTACCTTGCAGTTTACCAGCAGTGGCTATTGTTCTTTGCCCGGCAGTGTGCTTGCGTGCATCCTATTTTGATCAGCACTCGTGCATTTAAAATTGCCGCCACACATCATATAGCACAAGAAGGCCATTGAATAGTATAGCAGTTCGTTCATGCATATCGATAAACATTAGGGTAAAGTGGTCTATACGAGAGATAGGTAAATTATTATTAACAGTTTTGGTCTATGATAAGCCTACAAGAAGCTTTTGTGTATCATGCAAGTAGTTCGTTAATTCAATAGGTTGAAGTATATTCTGTCACAGAAAGTAAAGGCGCACTATGCGCATTTCAGATTTCCTGCAAAGTACTCCGTTTAAAAATGTACCCGGAAGATTCCTGAAATAAATACACACAATTTATGTTCTTCTGTAAGGGGCTGTCCAATAATTATGAGCCCCCCCGGGGGGGTAAAATTTCCAAACCGCTCGCCAAAAATCGCTTGCCCCCCCCCTCTCGACCGGCCAAAAATCGCTTGCCCCCCCCTCTCGGCCTGCCAAAAATTCTTTGCCCCCCCCCCTTGCACATGCCAAATTTTTAGGATCCCAATTTTCAAACCTTAAATGGTCTAGATAGATGTTGCGAGCGTAGCGAGCAGGAAAATTTGCATATTTAAGCGTTTCCGTGCTGTTTTCCTAAGCCTTTTAGAGCGTTTTATATAAAGGCGCCCCATGAATGGGTGCCAAAATCGTTTGCCCCCCTCTCTGCTTGCCAAAATTGCTTGCCCCCCCTTTTGGCTCGCCAAAAATTTCTTGCCCCCCCCCCCAATTTTACCCTCCCCAGGGCTCATAATTATTGCACAGCCCCTAACTAATGGCAGTATTTACTATATCATAAATATATTTTCACATGGAAGTGGATTAACCTGTACTATGTTTTATATTTGGAAGTACTGTATTTTTACTCTGTGGAGCAGAATTGACGTTAAACATAGAAATGTCTTTTCTATTTGATCTGAGCACATTTCCGGATGAAAGCACATGTGAAATTGTACATTAAGTGACACAAATAAAATAAAAATATCTCAAGGTTAGTAGCTTCTTGTAAGCCCTTCCTCAGGCTGTGACGAATAAAGCTGCATTGAGGCTGTAGCGTTAATTGCTGTACAACTTGGAACTTGAAGCTTGCATTGAGTTACATTATTGACAGTTTCACAAGGGTTGCAAACAAGAGGTATAATTTTATTCTTACCCTCATACTTAAAATGAAAATTACAGCACCCTATGCTTTAATTTAATTGCTGTTATTTTACAAACATTAAGTTTTAGTCAAGCAAGAGAATACAAATTGTTGAGTGACACGGGTATGAAAATCTGATCACGCAATCTAAATCGCCTGAAAACCTGTTGCGTATTATAATGAAAAGGTAACATGTAAACCAATTTTGAGAATACTCGTTATTGCAACCCACCGTGAAACTGACTAAACTTTTTGCAGGGCCGGCCCCAGGCTGTGGGGTAGCGAAAAAACTGAAAAACGAATAACTAGTGCGAAGAAACTGAAAAACGAATAACTAGTGCGAAAAAACTGAAAAACGAATAAGGCCAAGTAAATAAAAAAACATGTTTCTCGTCCCCTCCCGCTTCCTTTTTTTAAGATTTTGCATTTTTATTTTTATTTTGCAATCTTTCTGTCATAACTTTTTGTAAAGATAACAGAGAGTTGCAACTTCTTCTTATAAGCCTTCACAATAGTATTAGAAACATTTGTGAAGTGTTTTGTGATGACTAGAGGGGTTGACATCTCAAAACAACAAAATAAAAAGAGTCTCTTCATGTTTTTCAGCCTTAATCTTTACGCTATAAAAAGGATAAAAAGCGTCTAAATAGGGCAATTTAGGGCATTTTTTCAATAAAAAATAAAAAGCCCCTCTTCCTCCTATTTTTCCAAAACCTGGACGAGAAACATGTTTTATTTTTTACTTTGTTTAACTAGTGAGCACAAAACTATGATACACAGCTATGAAGAAAGTAATGTGGACTATCAGCATCTTGATTCTACTGAATTCACTTAAGTACCAGGGTAAGTACCAAAGTAAGTTTGAAATCATAACACTGAAGTCAGAAAAGCTCAAATTTTGCTTATCTGAAACACAGCGAAGCAATGACCACGATGAGAGTGAATACTTAAATCTGTGTAGTTGACTTACGCAATGATGCCTACTCCTATCTTAACCATAAATAAATTGTCAACGATACTTCTATGTAACTTTATTAAAAAATCAACCTAGAATCAAAAATAGAATCGTGCTATGATTAACTTTTTTCTAGCGTTCAAAACTGTCCATTTGAAGTGTGTCGTATTTTTGCGGATACAAGCCGTAATGATTTACCATTGTGAAATATTTGACATATCTATTCTCTTTCGTATTCGTATAATCAATTTTATCATCAACCGACATGATAAAATCCCAAGTATGACTTCATAATTTACTGCATGTTAACAACATTACCTTAGATTTGATGAACGAATTCGATCTCGAGTATGAACAGACCCTTAGACTAGCATAATAACTACGAACCATTTACATAGTTGTGTAATATTCTACTTGCCATTTTGAATGAATGGTTCTACAAAACTTCTGCTCCACAATATCTATAGAAGATAATTTTGACCGCCCACCCCTCACCCCACAAAAAAACTACGAACATTCGAAAGAACTGCCGAACGTTTTCTCTGAACAAAGGTGTGTACCCTTATCATTTATATTGGTATTTTATTGACAACTTCAAGAATGTAACCAGTGCATGAAACCCTGATAAGTTAAAGGCGAACCAAGTCTAGGTACAATTTACGTCTACACTTCAATCGCAACCTGATCAAGAGTCCCTCTTTTCAATCGCATAAGTTACTCCTCGAAGATCCTACTACTACCACGAATTAGAACACTTGGACCATAATACTACATATACGGTGAGTCTTTAAAATATATTTTTGATCAGATTTCAGATTTTTCCCTGGGAAAAGCAAAACTTGATAATCGCAATTAAAATCCCAATACGTTTACAAAATAAAGGTTCAATTAATAAAATAAGTATTAACATTATTTATCAGGTATACTAAAGTTAGTCGGATTTGAACTGATCTAGATAAACCATCAAACTGTATCAAATAGTTTTACAATTTTATCTGTATTTCAAAATTTAAATTGTTTGGCAATGGCTTATTCCTGAGAAAGCGTCATAAGTAGGAAGTTACGTATCTTTAATGTGAAAAATTATATAACATTTCTTTATTCTTTATTAACTCTCACAAGGCATGGGTTGACATGAAATACAGTTACCAACAATAAAGTTGACCTCAACTAACGGAATAGAGATTCAGAGATTCCCTTAACTTTGTTTCTATGTTACTTCAGTTGGTAACCATTTAGTACTTGAAGCAACGAAGTTCATTGCTGAAAATGTCCATGAAATTATGACCCACAATAAAAAATTCTTTTGAGCTTAAAGTAATTTTCGACAACCCAATTAGCTACAATCAGCAGGAAACGATTATTTTAAAACGTAGATATTGACACCTGGGCAGACTTACAGTACAGAGTGCTTCGTGGCATACCACTTTACTGGAATCATCGAGAGAAATTAATACTACTAATACTGATTATGATACAATAGCTAACGTTGTGTTTCATCTATTTAAAAGTAAAAATATATTTCATTTGTGTAAATTATACCGATTGATATATAAGTACTTCTTGATCTGATGATTTTGTTGGAATTTATCGTTGCATTTTGGAGATATTATACTTTGAATAACATATTTAAAATAAATACTTATTGATTCCTGATCATTTGATTAAAAATAAACATGCTTTCACACATTTCCCATTCAAATCACGTCATCGTCAATGTTATTACTAGTTGATATGTCTAACGCCACCAAGCCAGTTTTGTGATAAAATGGTGAAAACATATCCTTAAAAACCCGATTATTCACAGAAACGTGCTATTCTCATTAGTTAATATTCTAGCATTCTTAGCAATTTGAATATATAAACAAAATTGCCAATATATTTCAGCAACATAATTAAAAAAATCACAATTACATTAGGCATGTTAGAAGAACAATGATTCTGATACAGCCTGTATGTAGATCATGATGTCAAATTATTGTTTACCTACGTCAAACATGACAATAGTTCGACACTAGATACGTATTGTCTTTATGGGACAGAAAGGTGATCATGGTGATTCGAGAACATAAAAAATTATTAGCCCTATGCAAAAAATTTATATATGAGTACGTTTTCGTAGAATAATTTAAACGTGTTAGTCGACCGTAACGTCCAATTTTATGGGACTTATTGTGTAACTGGTTCCGTATGGTATATAGAACGCATTTATTTTGCCAAGAGTATTCAAATAATACTAGTTCAAAGCGCATACAACCAAGTCCCGGGTAACGCTAAATGTTACACAAAGTTTCTTATAACGAAATTGAAAGTCTAAAACAGATTTTGTGAAAGAGACTAATTACTATAGCGGCTAGACTCTACGTGCAGTCCCGCTTACGCATATCTTATTACGAACATTAACTTTTCGTTTACGACACGAATACGTGAAGTACTGGATGTGATCCAAACTTCATGAACCTCGGTTTACAAATATATTTACAACATTTCAAGAACTTTGATCTATTTTAAAGTTCACTGAATATAATTCTTTTGTTACTAGCTCTTATAGTATTTTATATAGACTAGGCCTAGTTGTTTGTTTTAAAGTTACATTTGTTGCCTAACTTTTATAGTATTTTATATAGTTGTTTGATAAAAGTAAAATTTTTGTTACACTTATATTCATAAAATTGTTATTTTGTACTTTATATTGTTGTATTTCATACAGATAGTTAACAGTTTCAATAATCGTTTAACGTACCATTATATTAAGGTTTGAAGTTACTAGTTTTACTTAATCGCATTCACCAGCTTTGCAAATTCGTTTGCAAACTATCGTTGATATTCATCTTAACATTGAAAACAATTACATTTTTGCTTTAAGACATTATATCGTTATACCTGAAATAAATAACAATGCCACGTCGTTCAGCAAAGTCACGTGCCAGAAAGAGCTACTACGCTAGCAATCAAAACAAAACAACTTCTCATGATACTGAGAACAAAAATATATTATCTTATGATGTAAAGGAAAATGAACAAAATGTTAATAGAAATTATGATCTTAATATGGACGCAGTTGAAATCATAAGTGAAACCGGCATAAAAGTAAATTATGCAAAAAGAATCTTTGGGAATTTTAATCAAGGAGATTTCCAATTCAGTGCCGAATCCAGAGGCGTTCAGTGTTCGTGCAATGCACTAGCAATGCTTTGTTGTATTCCAAACATTTTGCCTGAAATAACATCCAACAATATAGATAGCATTTTGCGATGCGGTGATGAGTTGTACAAAGTCACATCTGAGAAAGTTATGGCATCTGGTGAACTTCATAGTAGCAAATATTTATATCATGATCAATTGCCAACAAATTGCATCATTGAAACCTCATCATATTCAATTCATTACGAGAACGTAAGATATGGAACATTGGATGAACGTCTCGGTAGTGCATTTGAACCACTTGATGTTGAATTACAACAAGCGTTCATTGTGTCAAACACGAACATTTTGATATTTGGTTCTTCCATGATGGCAATCTACAAGGATACCACAACTGGATATTATGTATTTTGTGACTCGCATTCACGTGATGAATTCGGTTTTCCTACATCCGAAGAAGGCACTGCTGTTGTATTGTTTTTTGAAAATATTGACAATTTGCATAATTACTTACAAGTGTTAGCTACCAAATTAAACCTGAACCCAAGAAACTTTGCTATTCAGCCAGTATCTGTAGAAATAAACACTACTGAATCAAACTCGAATCTAAGTCATGTGCAAGTAGACATGGAAACTGAACCAGGATGCTCCACGGAGAATACAGTTACTGATTTGACATCCACAGATATGGATGAAATCACATTAAACCATAGTCATATTGAAGAAAACGTAATAAAACCACGTAGACTTTCAAGGTACGACAAATGGTTCGCAGGTCTGCCAACAGATACACAAAATGAAATTCGAGCCCGAAAAAGGAAAAGATCGAAAGAACAGTATACATCACGAGAATATGCAAACAAAAAGAAACAACAATCAAAAGAATGGTACCAAAATCCTGAAAAGGAGAAGCAAAACGTCAAAAGCACGAAAACAATCAAAAGAATCGTACCAAAATCCTGAAAAGGCAGACAAAAGAAACAGCAATCAAAAGAATCATACCAGGATCTGGAAAAAAAAGCTGCCAAAAAGGAAACTAGATTCAAGAAACAATCTGACATAGATAAGGTTGTTACAAAGTTTCAGAAATCTTGCAAAGAAGATCAGCAATTAATATACATTTGTCAAATTTGTCAACGTATATTTTTCAAAAAGCAGGTTAAAGCATTATATAGAGACAGATACGACCAATCAATTCTTAGGCAAAGTTTGTCAATCAACATCAATATTAACAATTTTCCTGTGATGATAGACAAACATGACAACAAAACTTGGATCTGTGATGCATGTCATCAAAACGTCATGTCCAAACACATCCCGAAATTAGCAACTGTGAACGGTTTAGCCTTGTACGAACAGCCTCTAGTATTGTCGCAGTTGAATATGCTAGAAAGACATCTTATTTGTCCTGCCTTACCATTTATGAAGATGATTCCGCTTATAAAAGGTGCCCAAAAAGGAATTAGCGGACAAGTTGTATGCGTCAAAGCTGATATCACCAATACTGTTCAATGCTTACCACGACTGCCAACAGATCAAAGCCTCATCAGAGTCAAATTGAAAAGGAAATTAGAATATAAAGGACACCATATGTGTCAGGATGTGAATCCAACTAAAGTGAGAAAAGCGCTATACTGGTTGAAGGTGAACAATCCCGAGTATCAAGATATTGACATAAACTTTGACGACTTTGATACTATGCTGGACGATCAGTTACTTCGTAATCTACCTCAGCAAGATCAAGAGAGCGACGATCATACAGATGAAAGAATGTCCCAAGTAGCACCGACTGAAATTTCAACAATGAATGATGACATAGATGACAAGCACGATGATTCCAGTATTGAATGCATGGAATATTATAATAATGATGATTACTTGGACTATGATAGTGATGTCAGCTATCACGTTGATGTTAACCCAAGCAGTATTACAGGTTGTAATGCAGATTGTACTGATACTATCAAACATGATGCTGAATATCCTATTGCAGAGTCATCTGATCTCAATATTGAGGATAATTTGAATGATAACATGCAAGATAGAAATGATGAACAATTTGGCAATGATCAGCAAGATCAAAGTGATCAAAACAACGAAAATGATGTATCAGATGAAGTCGACGACATAACAAACACATCAGCACCATTATATTCGTTTCTACATCCCGTGGATTTTACTCAGTACCTTGCAGACAAACACAACGAATCAATATTATCCCTGGCTCCAGGTGAAGGAAACAGACCTGAAAAAGTTTTAAAAATGGAGGCAAAGTGCTTTCCTGCTGAATTTCCCGATGGTAGAAACACTTATACAGAAGAAAGAAAACAGAAACTATCACCTTCACGTTATTTTAATGCTAGACTGTTTTCAGCTGATAATAGATGGGCCAGGAATCCCGAATACACATTTTTCGCTCTCTATGCAACAGAGGTTGATCAGATTAATTCCAATGTATCTATCGCTATTAGAGTAGGATGTACGAAGACTGCAGATGGAAAAAAACTAACTGCATCTATGTTTCGAGATCATGAAGAAGTCAAGAAACTTATCAAAAGGGACCAAGGATATAGATTCCTTACTCAAATTAGAGGGACACCTGCGTACTGGGAAAAGTCAAAGCGAGATCTGTTTGCAATGATTCGACAGCTAGGAATCCCAACATGGTTTGTTACATGTAGCGCTGCCGACAGACGTTGGATCGAAATAGACAACGGTATTCTTATATCACAAGGAAAACCACCCATGACAGAAGACCAGCATAAAAACATGACATGGGAAGATCATTGTAGTATAATCATGTCCAATCCAGCAGCAGCAGCCAAAATGTTTCAACAAAGAGTGCGTACCTACATTAATAATGTGATTATGTCGAAAGCCAATCCAATTGGAAATGTCGAGGACTATTACTACAGAACAGAATTTCAACAACGAGGTTGGCCTCACATTCACATGGTGATATGGGTTAAAGATGCACCAAAGTTCAAAAAGGATGACCCTGATAACGACCACACAGTCACTGAATTTGTTGACAAGTATATTTCTTGCGAACTTCCACCAGAGAGTGACGAAGAACTACATGAAATAGTGACAACTGTACAAATGCATACCAAAAACCACACAAAGTCATGCAGAAAGACTGAAAAGTATGTCGCTTTAATTTTCCAAAACCACCATCCAACAACACCTTTATTTGTAGACCTATTGATGGAATTGAAGGAAATGAAAACGATCCTAGTTACATAGCAGCGCTAGCCGAAAGAGGTGAAGAAGAAAAGAAAGCAAAAGAAACGCTAAAGAAAGTGTGGGAGCTTGTAGAAGCTACCGATGCAGAATTTAATCAAATACTCCAAAACGCAGGAGTCACACAGTCTGAATTTGAGGAATATTTAGCACTTGTTACAAAGAAGAACACCATGTACCTCAAACGACGTGTTCAAGATCAATGGGTTAACAATTATAATCCTCATTTAATTCGCTGCTGGAATGGGAATATGGACATACAGTATGTGTTAGATCCGTATGCAGCCGCCATGTACATGCTTTCTTACATTACAAAATCCGAAAGAGAAATGGGTGACCTACTCAAACGTGCACAGAAAGAAGCAGCTGAGGGAAATGATGATGCCGTATCGGAATTGAGAAAACTTGGTACTGTTTACCTTCAACACAGAGAAATTAGCGTAATGGGTGCTATTTACCTAGTTTGCAGTATGCCCTTGAAAAAGTCGACACGAAATATTATATTTCTACAAACAGACATGAATGGGCAAAAGTTATCCTTACCATTAAACCAACTTCAAGAAAATGCAGGGAAATCTGAGCAAGTCTGGATGACATCGCAAATCGAAAAATATATAGGTAGACCAAAAACAGCAAAGTACAACAACATGTGCATGGCTACATTTTTCTCTAGTCATTACCAAGTATCAAGCAAATCAGACAACATCAATGCAAATGAAGAAACTGATGACGAAACAGATAGTGATGAAAGCAGTGACGAAGAGGAAACGCATAGTGAAGCCATGAATCAAGACAAAGCAGATAAATGTCAAAATGATCAAGTCCCCTGTGATAAACAAGCAACACAGAAACATACTAACTCTCGACATAGCCATCAACCTATTATAAAGCTTCATACCTGTTCTGTCAAAATGCGAGAACGCACGCAAGGAAAGCCGGCTGTTATTCGCTATCCAAGAGTGTCAATGAAGAAAGATAGTGAGCGTTATCATATGAACATGCTACGCTTATATCTACCACACAGAAATGAGAATATCAAACCGACTTCATATGTTACATATCAAGATTATTATATGAAAGGTTACACACAAGTCAATGGCAAGAAAGAAAGAGTCAAAGATGTAGTTAAACATAATATGGCAGACTTTGAACCAGAAGATGAAGACATAGATGCAGCTTGGGATGCACTTCAAGATGCGATAGATCTTCAAGATGCATGGGCTGTTATAAATCCACAAGGTGAACAACAGCGCCTTGACGACGAAGTGGACCGTAACATAGTCCAAGATTCAGATGATGACTTTGTTGAAATACAAATACCTGAATTCCAGTCTCAAAACACATCTAACAAACACGATCAACCAAGGTGTGCAATTGAAACGTGCAAGCCAGAAATAACAGAAGAGCAAGCAGAGTCTATGATGCGACAACTTAATGACAAACAACGGCAGCTATTTAATTATGTTTCAAAGTGGTGCGACGAGAAAACAAGAGATCGTAACGTACCCCCGTTTCATATTTTTCTTACTGGAGGTGCTGGAACTGGAAAGTCACATGTCATCAAATGTGTGAGTTATTATGCCCAAAAAGCATTTGCATCCATAACAGAATCTGTCGATGAAAGTACCGTTCTACTACTTGCTCACTTGGGAACAGCTGCTTTCAATATCTTTGGTCAAACGATTTGCACTGGCTTAAAAATCCTCCCTAAATCACAAAAAGACTACAAACCACTTGCTGAACAGACTCTCAATACACTGCGTGCAAAATATCACCATCTTCAGCTAGTGATAATAGATGAAATTTCAATGGTTAGTACAACCCAACTGTCATATATACATGGACGTTTGCAGCAAATTAAGGGAACATCTGATTCCTCTTACTTTGGCAATGTATCTATCTTAGCAGTGGGAGATTTCTACCAATTACCACCAATTAGCCCACCTAGACCATTGTGCTTTCCACACGAAGAAATCTTGAAAGATATCTGGAATCCTTTGTTTAAAATCGTTCAGCTTACAGAAATAATGAGACAAAGAGACGATGCTGTTTTTGCACAAATGCTCAACCGATTTCGCGTTCGCAAACGAAATGAACCGCTTCATGACGAAGACGAACAATTACTGCAATCAAGAAGAGTAAAAGACAATGTGCTCACAGCTCCTTCGAACGCATTACATTTGTTTTATGCTAACAAAGATGTTGATAACCACAATGCGGAAAAACTTGCATCGTTAAGCACCGAGAAGTATACTATCAAAGCTGCTGACGTTGACCAAAGCGATGGACGAATTATCAAAGTGCATGAAACCCCACATGAAACAACACGAATAGACGACACATCACTGACATCTTATCTAAAACTAGCTGTAGGGACCAAAGTGATGCTCATAGCGAATGTAGACGTTTCGGATGGCCTATGTAATGGTGTTTCTGGTATAGTCAAAGGAATCGAATTCGGCAACTCGGAAAATATGCCAACCGTTGTGTATGTGAAATTTGACAGTGACCGAATTGGATTAAAATCACGAACATCACAATTTATACCACCTCACTATGCAGGATGTGTACCCATAAAACCTCGTAAAGAAACGTTCCGGATAAGAGAAAAACATACTCCACGACCAGAGAGCAAATTCCATTAAAACTCGCATGGGCTGTAACTATTCACAAAGTACAGGGACAAACAACCAACCAGGCCGTGATTTCTTTGAAAGGTGTCAAATCAGCCATGGCATATGTTGCACTTAGTCGAGTTACCCATCTCGAAGGAATGTATTTGAGGAACTATGATCAATCTCGAATATTCTGTAACGAACATATTGCAGACAACGTAGCAAAATGCCTATTTGTGACTTATCGAATGCCAACAAATTGATAGAAATTGATCACAACAAATATTTCATCATCGCTCATCACAATATTCAAAGCTTACATCGTCATATAGAAGATCTCAAAAAGAATACAGAAATCAGAAAGGCACATGTAATCTGCTTGTCTGAAACATGGCTCAGCGATGACAGTAACATAGACACTATCTCAATCGACGGATACTCATTAGAATCAGTAAATTCTGGAAACGGCAGAGGTGTCGCAATGTACATTCAAAATAGTGTAACCTATACAGTCTTACCACTTCCGACCAACGAATGCGATGTACTTACTATAAGAACACACGGAAAAACAAATTTACTGATTGCGTCAATCTACAAGCCGGTAGCAACAAGTTCTAGTTTATTTAGCAAGGAAATGAATGACATAACTGCTCAAATCGAACTACTAGATAACGATTACACAGTACTAACGGGAGACTTTAATCGCAACTTGATAAAGGAAAGTATTTTGCCAGTGTTTAGATCATATGATCAAGTTATTTCCGAACCCACCACTGCTAAAGGCACTCTCTTAGACCATATATATGTTAAACCCAAGCCACGAGCATATCAAGCATCGGTTCTCACAGCATACTACAGTTATCACAATCCGACCTTTATTGCAATTAAAAATTCAGAATAAATTGTGATAATCCCCGTATGTAAAGAAATGTGTATTTAACATTTTTATCCATTTATCATAAGATCACTGTTGCTTCGATAATTTATTTGAGGTCGTTTTACTAACAATCGCGAATAAATCCAAGTGCAATAATGACAATTAGGCCTATTATAATTGTGTCAACAGATTCAGACTTAAGTAATTGCGTGCTATTCCTTTGTTCCAAACCAGATAAATGTTATTATAAATATTAAAGTAACAAGTTGCAATAAAATGTAACTCTCCTTCCAAATAAAATGTAATTCTGTTCAAAATAACAGATGTAACTCTGTGTATTAAAATGTGCAAATGAATGTTAAATTGTGCAATAAAACGTATTTTTATAATTCATAGCGTCTAATAAAATTATAATCAAACACCAATATCGTTTTAGATGATTATTAAATATGAATTAACTTAATGCTTTGAGTTAAGAATTATTGAGATTCAGACTTGATTAATGGTCTGCTATTCCTTTGTTCGAAACCAAATGATTATCACTAATATTAAAATAACAAATTGCAATATAATTAATGTAACTTTATGCAATAAATGAACGAATAAATGTAACCTTGTGCAATAAAATGTATTTTCATAATTGTTATTGTTTTATTGGTCAGATTGTTATTTCTAATCATCATCATTGAAACAACAATATATATAGTACACATGTATTTCTTGAATTTGAAACAATTTATTAATAATTATTTAATTTTGTTATGCAATAAATGTACGAATAAATGTAACCTTGTGCAATAAAATGTATTTTCATAATTGTTATTGTTTTATTGGTCAGATTGTTATTTCTAATCATCATCATTGAAACACTATATATAGTACACATATATTTCTTGAATTTGAAACAATTTATTAATAATTATTTAATTTTATTATGCAATGTTAATAGAGCCTCAAGCAGTGGCGCCACCGGGAATTTTCCCGAATAGTTGGGAATCTGAGGGGGGGGGGGGGGGAGGGGACATAAATGTGAAAATTTCCCTCAATTTGTGCCAAAAATATTAGGATTTTCAGTGATCGTGTGTTTGATTAGAAACTGCGCGTGGCAAATCATAAGTTTACCCCGGTGACGCCGCTGCCTCTTAAGCTCGTCTACCCAGGTTAGGGCAATTTCCCTACTTCGAAACAAGTCTTAAACCATGCATTGTGTCTTCTCTCACAGTTGATAAACCGTTTATGACTTGTTTCTATAGATAGAAAATTGTCCTAGTAAGAAACGAGTCTTAGATTAAATACTATGTCAACTCCCGAGTTGACAAAGTATAACATTTGAGTCCTGGGTACTGAGGACTAACCCGCATATTTTACATTATTGATTTTTATTTACGGTCAAAGGTTATGAGGCGTCACTTCCGATGTTAAACAAAATACCTTCTAAAATACCTGGCGGTTGTGCATGCTCGCGGTCGCAGGCGACCGCAACCATATCTAGTTACCTAGCCGGGACACCGGCTAGGTCTTGTGATGCTATCGGATCTTTCTTCTTCTTCTTCTTCTTTCTTCTGGCAACACATTTCAAAATGCTTCTTCTCCTACATGTTACATCCTACAATGACGTCACTTGCACATATGCATCGGCTATATCCAGTGTCTATAGGATATTCACAAATTTGGGGTCAAAGGTCATTAAGGGGTCATTTCCGGTATAAAACCAAATATCTTCAAAATGCTTCTTCTCCTACATGTTACATCCTACAATGACGTCACTTGCACATATGCATCGGCTATATCCAGTGCCTATAAATTATTCACAGAATTTGGGTCAAAGGTCATTAAGGGGTCATTTCCGGTCTGAAAGCTAAAATATTCAAAAAATCACTGTCTTTACAAATTACATAGCAGAGTGTTGTCATTAGCACACATGCATTGCTACCAACCAAGGTCTTTGGGGTGTCTACAGTTTCGGGGTCAAAAGGTCATTAAGGGGTCGCTTCCGGAAAAAAACAAAAATCATCAAATATGTTCATTTTTTTTATATCTCAAAACGTAATCAGACCAGAGTGACATAAATTTCATATATGCATTAGTGTTACCCGATGTATGCACGGTATTTTTATTTTTTTGGTCAAAGGTCATTTAGACGTCATTTCCGGTTTTAAGCTAAGTAATTTCAAGAATTTTTATCTCCATAACTAAGCATAGTAGATTTTTTAAATTTAAACTGTAACAATGCATTTTCTCGGTGTATATGAGGGTTTTTTTATATTAGGGTCAAAGGTCATTAAGGAGGTCAAAACGTCAAATTTGCAAAAAAATGTTTAAAATTACGGAAAAGTAGCTGTATCTCAGCCTATTAAAGACGGATTAAGCCCCTACATGCTACAGCGATGCACCATTAATGGTGTGAGATGTCCATAATAGCCGGTCAAAGGTCAAACTTTAAGTTAAGACTGACATTTCCGGCCCGGCTAGGTCCAGATCTGTAACCAGATCTAGTTCTTCTTCTTCTTCTGTCAACACTATGATCAGCCATCGTAGCCACATGCTTTCAGGCATGTTGACCATACTTGGTCAGTATAACCGTTTGGTGGTGCCACAGATGTCACATGATCAACTTCCGGTCAAATGTCATCCACTTCCGGTCAATGGCCAAAACTTGGATTTTCACTAAAATGCTACTCCTCCCACATATTACATAGCACCGTGACGTCACTTACACACATGCATCATCTATAGCCAGTGTCTAAAAGTTATACCACAAAATTGGAATCAAAGGTCATTAGGGGTCACTTCCGGTAAAAGTCTGAAAAATTTGTAAAAAATATTCAAAAAATCACTGTCTTTACAAATTACATAGCAGAGAGTCGCCATTAGCACACATGCATCGCTATTATCTAGGGTCTTTAGGATGCCTACAGTTTTGGGGTCAAAGGTCATTAAGGGGTTACTTCCGGTCAAAAACCAAAATTATCAAAAAGTTTAAATTTTTTTATCTCAAAATGTAAACAAACCAGAGTAATATACCCATCATACATGAATTAGTGTTACATGGTGTATGCATGGTATTTTTTATTTTTGGGGTCAAAGGTCATTAAGGGGTAACTTCCTGTTTTAGCTAAATAACTTCAAGAATTTTTATCTCAACAACTAAACATAGTAGAATTTTTTAATTAAAAGTGGAACAATGCATTTTGTCGTTGTATATAAGGTTTTATTTTCATTGAGGTCAAAGGTCATTAAAGGGGTCAAAAGGTCAATCATAAATTTAAAAAATCATAATCCATGTATAAGTTCCGATAAAGCTGAAAATTCACCAGGAATATTCCTTATGACATCCTAAGCACTATGTAATATTTTGCGGGGTCAAAGGTAATTAAGGGATCACTTCCGGTTCTCACAGATTCGGAGCCATAACTCATTTGTCACTGCTGGCTGTGCATCCTCGCGGTCGCAGGCGAACGCAATCAGATCTCGTTTACATTATTGATTTTTATTTAGGGTCAAAGGTTATGAGGCGTCACTTCCGGTGTTAAACAAAATACCTTCTAAAATACCTGGCGGTTGTGCATGCTCGCGGTCGCAGGCGACCGCAACCATATCTAGTTCTTCTTCTGTCAACACTATGATCAGCCATCGTAGCCACATGCTTTCAGGCATGTTGACCATACTTGGTCAGTATAACCGTTTGGTGGTGCCACAGATGTCACATGATCAACTTCCGGTCAAATGTCATCCACTTCCGGTCAATGGCCAAAACTTGGATTTTCACTAAAAATGCTACTCCTCCCACATATTACATAGCACCGTGACGTCACTTACACACATGCATCATCTATAGCCAGTGTCTAAAAGTTATACCACAAAATTGGAATCAAAGGTCATTAAGGGTCACTTCCGGTAAAAGTCTGAAAAATTTGTAAAAATATTCAAAAAATCACTGTCTTTACAAATTACATAGCAGAGAGTCGCCATTAGCACACATGCATCGCTATTATCTAGGGTCTTTAGGATGCCTACAGTTTTGGGGTCAAAGGTCATTAAGGGGTTACTTCCGGTCAAAAACCAAAATTATCAAAAAAGTTTACATTTTTTTATCTCAAAATGTAAACAAACCAGAGTAATATACCCATCATACATGAATTAGTGTTACATGGTGTATGCATGGTATTTTTTATTTTGGGGGTCAAAGGTCATTAAGGGGTAACTTCCTGTTTTAGCTAAATAACTTCAAGAATTTTTATCTCAACAACTAAACATAGTAGAATTTTTTAATTAAAAGTGGAACAATGCATTTTGTCGTTGTATATAAGGTTTTATTTTCATTGAGGTCAAAGGTCATTAAAGGGGTCAAAAGGTCAATCATAAATTTTAAAAAATCATAATCCATGTATAAGTTCCGATAAAGCTGAAAATTCACCAGGAATATTCCTTATGACATCCTAAGCACTATGTAATATTTTTGCGGGGTCAAAGGTAATTAAGGGATCACTTCCGGTTCTCACAGATTCAGAGTCATAACTCATTTGTCACTGCTGGCTGTGCATCCTCGCGGTCGCAGGCGAACGCAATCAGATCTCGTTTACATTATTGATTTTTATTTAGGGTCAAAGGTTATGAGGGGTCACTTCCGGTGTTAAACAAAATACCTTCTAAAATACCTGGCGGTTGTGCATGCTCGCGGTCGCAGGCGACCGCAGCCAGATCTTGTTGCACATCCGCCATCGGCGATGTGCATTCTTTTTACCGCGTTCTTCTTCTTGCACATCCGCCATCGGCGATGTGCATTCTTTTTACCGCGTTCTTCTTCTTCTTAAGTTAGGCGTGCAGCCTAACTTATTTTTTTCTTGCTGTTTGTTTGTTTCTTTGTTTCTTTCTTTCTCACAATTGACTACTAGTGCTACATCCGTGATCGGATGTGGACCAAACGCATAGCCAAGCCGTATTGGGTAAGTGGCTACAAAAGTCTGAAAATGTTTTAATATCGGAGGTCATCCAGGGGTCACAGGGGTCAAAATGGTCATTTTGCCTCATATGTGCCGCACCCCCATTATAATTAGGGGCAAAACATGGAGACATCTAGTCTAGTGTTTTGATAAACAAGCAATGGTTCTGCTGTCTGTGCTTCAAAACGTGTAAAACTTCGTCTGGATTCGTCTATTGCCAGGTGGTGAGTGCCGTGCATTCTCTAAATTCAGTATATTTCCATCGTCAACCGTGTGGAAAATGTCATACGGCCGGGCGGTTTCACAAGTTGCCGGCTCTATCATACCAGTCGCTGCCTGGCTATTGCAGCTGCAATCCATACATCAAAACGTGTAAATTTTGGCTATTCCAACTGCAATCCATACACCCTTCATGCAAGACATGACTGGAATCGTCCACACAGGAGTGAATATTACAAATGGAGTCACCCATTGAGGTAGGCCCATTCGAAATTCACACGCCCTGTGTGGGAGATTAAGATAATGTCTTCCGGAGAGGTTGTATGAATTTCAACTGGAACAGCCCAGTTGGGGTGTATGAAACCCCAAGTGGGCGATTCACACGAAACAAACTGAGGTATGTTCAGATGCCAATTTTGTTACATATCTTGAGTGTAACTTGTGATGTGATGCCTGTATGCTAGATATAAACAGCTACATCATTTCCACTGATGGCTATAGGGTGTGGGTATGTGTGTGTGTGTGTGGGGGGGGGGTGATATCTTGGCTAAAACTGCATCACGCCTTCCCATGATGCATTTATGAAAATCAATAATCCCACTATATAGTTTCTACAGATGACGCAATAATGGTGAATAAGGGGGTGAGGGGTAAGTAAAATGTTGAAATATGACCGCATTAAATCACAAAGGTCATGTGAGGTCAAAGGTCAGGTCAAATTTAAAGTTGCTCCGATTGGGCTGTAACTCGGGGAAAATGATCCCTGACACTTGGGGAGTATGAAACCGCAAAGGTCATGTGAGGTCAAAGGTCAGGTCAAATTACAAGTTGCTCCGATTGGGCTGTAACTCGGGGAAAATGATCCCTGACACTTCGGGAGTATAAAACCACAAAGGTTAAGTGAGGTCAAAGGTCAGGTCAAATTTGAAGTTGCTCCAATTAGGTTGTAAGTCGGGGAAAATGATCCCTGACACTTTGGGAGTGTAAAACCACAAAGGTCATGTGAGGTCAAAGGTCAGGTCAAATTTAAAGTTGCTCCAATTGGGCTGTAAGTCGGGGGGGAAATGATCCCTGACACGTGGGGAGTATAAAACCACAAAGGTCAAGTTAGGTCAAAGGTCAGGTCAAATTTGAAGTTGCTCCAATTAGGCTGTAAGTCGGGAAAATGATCCCGGACACTTTGGGAGTATAAAACCACAAAGGTCATGCGAGGTCAAAGGTCAGGTCAAATTTGAAGTTGCTCCAATGAGGCTGTAAGTCGGGGAAAATGATCCCTGACACTTTGGGAGTATAAAACCACAAAGGTCAAGTGAGGTCAAAGGTCAGGTCAATTTTGAAGTTGCTCCAATTAGGCTGTAAGTCGGGGAAAATGATCCCTGACACTTTGGGAGTATAAAACCACAAAGGTCATGTGAGGTCAAAGGTCAGGTCAAATTACAAGTTGCTCCGATTGGGCTGTAACTCGGGGAAAATGATCCCTGACACTTGGGGAGTATAAAACCACAAAGGTCAAGTGAGGTCAAAGGTCAGGTCAAATTTGAAGTTGCTCCAATTAGGCTGTAAGTCGGGGGAAATGATCCCTGACACTTGGGGAGTATAAAACCACAACGGTCATGTGAGGTCAAATTTAACGTTGCTCAGAATATGAAACCGAAAAGGTCAACCGAAGACAAAGGTCGGGTCAAATTTAACGTTGCACAGTATTGCTGCGTGATGATGTCATCACAGTCATACGCCTAACTTACCTCGTGCCCTTGCAAAGGGCACAGTTGCTCTAGTTGCACATCCGCCATCGGCGATGTGCATTGTTTTTACCGCGTTCTTCTTCTTCTTCTTTCTTCTGTCAACACTATGATCAGCCATCGTAGCCACATGCTTTCAGGCATGTTGACCATACTTGGTCAGTATAACCGTTTGGTGGTGCCACAGATGTCACATGATCAACTTCCGGTCAAATGTCATCCACTTCCGGTCAATGGCCAAAACTTGGATTTTCACTAAAAATGCTACTTCTTCCACATATTACATAGCATCGTAACGTCACTTACACACATGCATCATCTATAGCCAGTGTCTAAAAGTTATACCACAAAATTGGAATCAAAGGTCATTAAGGGGTCACTTCCGGTAAAAGTCTGAAAAATTTGTACAAAATATTCAAAAAATCACTGTCTTTACAAATTACATAGCAGAGAGTCGCCATTAGCACACATGCATCGCTACTAGCTAGGGTCTTTAGGATGCCTACAGTTTTGGGGTCAAAGGTCATTAAGGGGTTACTTCCGGTCAAAAACCAAAATTATCAAAAAAGTTACAAAATTTTTTATCTCAAAATGTAAACAAACCAGAGTAATATACCCATCATACATGAATTAGTGTTACATGATGTATGCATGGTATTTTTATTTTGGGGGTCAATGGTCATTAAGGGGTCACTTCCTGTTTTTAGCTAAATAACTTCAAGAATTTTTATCTCGACAACTAAACATAGTAGAATTTTTTAATTAAAATTGGAACAATGCATTTTGTCGGTGTACATAAGGTTTTTTTCATTGAAGTCAAAGGTCATTAAGGGGTCAAAAGGTCAATCATAAATTTAAAAAATCAAAATCCATGTATAAGTTCCGATTAAGCTGAAATTCACCAGGAATGGTTATGAGGCGTCACTTCCGGTGTTAAACAAAATACCTTCTAAAATACCTGGCGGTTGTGCATGCTCGCGGTCGCAGGCGACCGCAACCATATCTAGTTCTTTCTTTCTTTCTTCTGTCAACACTATGATCAGCCATCGTAGCCACATGCTTTCAGGCATGTTGACCATACTTGGTCAGTATAACCGTTTGGTGGTGCCACAGATGTCACATGATCAACTTCCGGTCAAATGTCATCCACTTCCGGTCAATGGCCAAAACTTGGATTTTCACTAAAAATGCTACTCCTCCCACATATTACATAGCACCGTGACGTCACTTACACACATGCATCATCTATAGCCAGTGTCTAAAAGTTATACCACAAAATTGGAATCAAAGGTCATTAAGAGGTCACTTCCGGTAAAAGTCTGAAAAATTTGTAAAAATATTCAAAAAATCACTGTCTTTACAAATTACATAGCAGAGAGTCGCCATTAGCACACATGCATCGCTATTATCTAGGGTCTTTAGGATGCCTACAGTTTTGGGGTCAAAGGTCATTAAGGGGTTACTTCCGGTCAAAAACCAAAATTATCAAAAAAGTTTACATTTTTTTATCTCAAAATGTAAACAAACCAGAGTAATATACCCATCATACATGAATTAGTGTTACATGGTGTATGCATGGTATTTTTTATTTTGGGGGTCAAAGGTCATTAAGGGGTAACTTCCTGTTTTAGCTAAATAACTTCAAGAATTTTTATCTCAACAACTAAACATAGTAGAATTTTTAATTAAAAGTGGAACAATGCATTTTGTCGTTGTATATAAGGTTTTATTTTCATTGAGGTCAAAGGTCATTAAAGGGGTCAAAAGGTCAATCATAAATTTAAAAAATCATAATCCATGTATAAGTTCCGATAAAGCTGAAAATTCACCAGGAATATTCCTTATGACATCCTAAGCACTATGTAATATTTTTGCGGGGTCAAAGGTAATTAGGGATCACTTCCGGTTCTCACAGATTCGGAGTCATAACTCATTTGTCACTGCTGGCTGTGCATCCTCGCGGTCGCAGGCGAACGCAATCAGATCTCGTTTACATTATTGATTTTTATTTAGGGTCAAAGGTTATGAGGGGTCACTTCCGGTGTTAAACAAAATACCTTCTAAAATACCTGGCGGTTGTGCATGCTCGCGGTCGCAGGCGACCGCAACCAGATCTAGTTCTTCTTTGCACATCCGCCATCGGCGATGTGCATTCTTTTTACCGCGTTCTTCTTCTTCTTGCACATCCGCCATCGGCGATGTGCATTCTTTTTACCGCGTTCTTCTTCTTAAGTTAGGCGTGCAGCCTAACTTATTTCTTTCTTGCCATTTCTTTCTTCTTTCTTCTTTCTTTCTCACAATTTGCTACTTCTGCCACATCCTTGATCGGATTTCGACCAAACTCAGTCACAAGCAGTATTGGGTAGCTGGCTACAAAAGTTATGGGTTGTTTAACGTCAAAGGTCATCCAGGGGTCACTGGGTCAAAAAAGGTCATTTTAACCGAAAATGCTCCAATTGAGCTAAAATTTAAATGCAATGATCCTTGTGACATTCTAAACATGTTTAAAATATTTTAAAATTTATTTAAGGTCATTAAGGGGTCATAAAGGGGTCAAAGGTCAAGTTTTTGAAAATGCTCCAATTGAGCTGAAATTTAAATGCAATGATCCTTATGACATTCTTAACATTTTAAAAATATTTTAAAATTCATTTAAGGTCATTAAGGGGTCATAAAGGGGTCAAAGGTCAAGTTTTTCAAAATGCTCCTATTGAGCTGAAATTTAAATGCAATTATCCTTATGACATTCTTAACATTTGAAAAATATTCTAAAATTCATTTAAGGTCATTAAGGGGTCAAAGGTCAAGTTTAAAAAAAACAGCTTTCTACGATCAAGGTATAGGCCTATATTAAAAAGGCAATTAATGAAACAGTCTTATTAATATTAATCCTATCCAGCACAGTATTGCTGCTTGATCAGATCGTCACAGTCATCCGCCTAACTTACCTCGTGCCCTTGCAAAGGGCACAGTTGCTCTAGTTGCACATCCGCCATCGGC
This sequence comes from Amphiura filiformis, assembly GCF_039555335.1. Lineage (NCBI taxonomy): Eukaryota > Metazoa > Echinodermata > Ophiuroidea > Amphilepidida > Amphiuridae > Amphiura > Amphiura filiformis. Next base: position 12,689,805 of record NC_092640.1, on the reverse strand, counting down.
GATGTGCATTCTTTTTACCGCGTTCTTCTTCTTGCACATCCGCCATCGGCGATGTGCATTCTTTTACCGCGTTCTTCTTTCTTCTGTCAACACTTGCAGACCCCCTCTTGAAATTTACAAATTGCTCTAGCTCCGACATACTTTCATGGATTTCAACCAAACTTAGACACACTCATCACTGGCACTTGCTACAAATGTCACATGATCAATTTCCGGTCAATGGTCATCCACTTCCGGTCAATGGTCAAAAACGTGATTTTCACTAAAAATGCTTCTTCTTCCAAATATTACATAGCATCGTGACATCACTTGCACACATGCATCATATATAGCCAGTGTCTAAAAGTTATACCACAAAATTGGAATCAAAAGGTCATTAAGGGGTCACTTCCGGTAAAAGTCTGAAAAATTTGTAAAAAATATTCAAAAAATCACTGTCTTTACAAATTACATAGCAGAGAGTCGCCATTAGCACACATGCATCGCTACTAGCTAGGGTCTTTAGGATGCCTACAGTTTTGGGGTCAAAGGTCATTAAGGGGTTACTTCCGGTCAAAAACCAAAATTATCAAAAATGTTTAAAAAAATTTTATCTCAAAATGTAAACGGACCAGAGTAATATAATCATCATACATGAATCAGTGTTACCTGATGTATGCATGGTATTTTTATTTTGGGGTCAAAGTTCATTAAGGGTCACTTCCTGTTTTTAGCTAAATAACTTCAAGAATTTTTATCTCGACAACTTAACATAGTAGAATTTTTTAATTAAAATTGGAACAATGCATTTTGTCGGTGTACATAAGGTTTTTTTTTCATTGAAGTGAAAGGTCATTAAGGGGGTAAAAAGGTCAATCATAAATTTTAAAAAAATCAAAATCCATGTATAAGTTCCGATTACCCGCATATTTTACATTATTGATTTTTATTTAGGGTCAAAGGTTATGAGGCGTCACTTCCGGTGTTAAACAAAATACCTTCTAAAATACCTGGCGGTTGTGCATGCTCGCGGTCGCAGGCGGCCGCAACCATATCTAGTTCTTCTTCTTTCTTTCTTCTGTCAACATCATAATCAGCCATCGTAGCCACATGCTTTCAGGCATGTTGACCAAACTTGGTCAGTATAACCGTTTGGTGGTGCCACAGATGTCACATGATCAACTTCCGGTCAAATGTCATCCACTTCCGGTCAATGGCCAAAACTTGGATTTTCACTAAAAATGCTACTCCTCCCACATATTACATAGCACCGTGACGTCACTTACACACATGCATCATCTATAGCCACTGTCTAAAAGTTATACCACAAAATTGGAATCAAAGGTCATTAAGGGGTCACTTCCGGTAAAAGTCTGAAAAATTTGTAAAAAATATTCAAAAAAATCACTGTCTTTACAAATTACATAGCAGAGAGTCGCCATTAGCACACATGCATCGCTACTAGCCAGGGTCTTTAGGATGTCTACAGTTTTGGGGTAAAAGGTCATTAAGGGGTTACTTCCGGTCAAAAACCAAAATTATCAAAAATTTAAAAAAAAATTTTATCTCAAAATGTAAACAGACCAGAGTAATATAATCATCATACATGAATCAGTGTTACTTGATGTATGCATGGTATTTTTATTTTGGGGGTCAAAGGTCATTAAGGGGTCACTTACTGTTTTTAGCTAAATAACTTTAAGAATTTTTATCTCGACAACTAAACATAGTAGAATTTTTAAATTAAAATTGGAACAATGCATTTTGTCGGTGTACATAAGGTTTTTTTTTTTTGAAGTCAAAAGTCATTAAGGGGGTCAAAAGGTCAATCATAAATTTTTTAAATCAAAATCCACGTATAAGTTCCGATTAAGCTGAAATTCACCAGGAATATTCCTTATGACATCCTAAGCACTATGTTATATTTTTGCGGGGTCAAAGGTAATTAAAGGATCACTTCCGGTTCTCACAGATTAAGGGGTCATTTTTATTTTGCATCAGCCCCCCTAAAATACCTGGCGGTTGTGCATGCTCGCGGTCGCAGGCGACCGCAACCATATCTAGTTCTTCTTTCTTTCTTCTGTCAACACTATGATCAGCCATCGTAGCCACATGCTTTCAGGCATGTTGAACATACTTGGTCAGTATAACCGTTTGGTGGTGCCACAGATGTCACATGATCAACTTCCGGTCAAATGTCATCCACTTCCGGTCAATGGCCAAAACTTGGATTTTCACTAAAATGCTACTCCTCCCACATATTACATAGCACCGTGACGTCACTTACACACATGCATCATCTATAGCCACTGTCTAAAAGTTATACCACAAAATTGGAATCAAAGGTCATTAAGGGGTCACTTCCGGTAAAAGTCTGAAAAATTTGTAAAAAATATTCAAAAAATCACTGTCTTTACAAATTACATAGCAGAGAGTCGCCATTAGCACACATGCATCGCTACTAGCTAGGGTCTTTAGGATGTCTACAGTTTTGGGGTCAAAGGTCATTAAGGGGTTACTTCCGGTCAAAAACCAAAATTATCAAAAATGTTTAAAAAAATTTTATCTCAAAATGTAAACAGACCAGAGTAATATAATCATCATACATGAATCAGTGTTACTTGATGTATGCATGGTATTTTTATTTTGGGGGTCAAAGGTCATTAAGGGGTCACTTCCTGTTTTTAGCTAAATAACTTTAAGAATTTTTATCTCAACAACTAAACATAGTAGAATTTTTTAATTAAAATTGGAACAATTCATTTTGTCGGTGTACATAAGGTTTTTTTTTCATTGAAGTCAAAAGTCATTAAGGAGGTCAAAAGGTCAATCATAAATTTTTAAAAATCAAAATCCACGTATAAGTTCCGATTAAGCTGAAATTCACCAGGAATATTCCTTATGACATCCTAAGCACTATGTTATATTTTTGCGGGGTCAAAGGTAATTAAAGGATCACTTCCGGTTTTCACAGATTAAGGGGTCATTTTTTTTTTGCATCAGCCCCCCCCCCCCCTAAAATACCTGGCGGTTGTGCATGCTCGCGGTCGCAGGCGGCCGCAACCATATCTAGTTCTTGCACATCCGCCATCGGCGATGTGCATTGTTTTTACCGCGTTCTTCTTGCACACCCGCCATCGGCGATGTGCATTGTTTTTACCGCGTTCTTCTTTCTTCTTTCTTTCTTTCTTCTGTCAACACTATGATCAGCCATCGTAGCCACATGCTTTCAGGCATGTTGACCATACTTGGTCAGTATAACCGTTTGGTGGTGCCACAGATGTCACATGATCAACTTCCGGTCAAATGTCATCCACTTCCGGTCAATGGCCAAAACTTGGATTTTCACTAAAAATGCTACTTCTTCCACATATTACATAGCATCGTAACGTCACTTACACACATGCATCATCTATAGCCAGTGTCTAAAAGTTATACCACAAAATTGGAATCAAAGGTCATTAAGGGGTCACTTCCGGTAAAAGTCTGAAAAATTTGTACAAAATATTCAAAAAATCACTGTCTTTACAAATTACATAGCAGAGAGTCACCATTAGCACACATGCATCGCTACTAGCCAGGGTCTTTAGGATGTCTACAGTTTTGGGGTCAAAGGTCATTAAGGGGTTACTTCCGGTCAAAAACCAAAATTATCAAAAATGTTTAAAAAAATTTTATCTCCAAATGTAAACAGACCAGAGTAATATATTCATCATACATGAATCAGTGTTACTTGATGTATGCATGGTATTTTTAGTTTGGGGGTCAAAGGTCATTAAGGGGTCACTTCCTGTTTTTAGCTAAATAACTTTAAGAATTTTTATCTCGACAACTAAACATAGTAGAATTTTTAATTAAAATTGGAACAATGCATTTTGTCGGTGTACATAAGGTTTTTTTTTCATTGAAGTCAAAAGTCATTAAAGGGGTCAAAAGGTCAATCATAAATTTTTTAAAATCAAAATCCACGTATAAGTTCCGATTAAGCTGAAATTCACCAGGAATATTCCTTATGACATCCTAAGCACTATGTTATATTTTTGCGGGGTCAAAGGTAATTAAAGGATCACTTCCGGTTCTCACAGATTAAGGGGTCATTTTTATTTTGCATCAGCCCCCCTAAAATACCTGGCGGTTGTGCATGCTCGCGGTCGCAGGCGACCGCAACCATATCTAGTTCTTCTTCTTTCTTCTGTCAACACTATGATCAGCCATCGTAGCCACATGCTTTCAGGCATGTTGACCATACTTGGTCAGTATAACCGTTTGGTGGTGCCACAGATGTCACATGATCAACTTCCGGTCAAATGTCATCCACTTCCGGTCAATGGCCAAAACTTGGATTTTCACTAAAAATGCTACTTCTTCCACATATTACATAGCATCGTAACGTCACTTACACACATGCATCATCTATAGCCAGTGTCTAAAAGTTATACCACAAAATTGGAATCAAAGGTCATTAAGGGGTCACTTCCGGTAAAAGTCTGAAAAATTTGTACAAAATATTCAAAAATCACTGTCTTTACAAATTACATAGCAGAGAGTCGCCATTAGCACACATGCATCGCTACTAGCTAGGGTCTTTAGGATGCCTACAGTTTTGGGGTCAAAGGTCATTAAGGGGTTACTTCCGGTCAAAAACCAAAATTATCAAAAAAGTTACAAATTTTTTTATCTCAAAATGTAAACAAACCAGAGTAATATACCCATCATACATGAATTAGTGTTACATGATGTATGCATGGTATTTTTATTTTGGGGGTCAAAGGTCATTAAGGGGTCACTTCCTGTTTTTAGCTAAATAACTTCAAGAATTTTTATCTCGACAACTAAACATAGTAGAATTTTTTAATTAAAATTGGAACAATGCATTTTGTCGGTGTACATAAGGTTTTTTTTCATTGAAGTCAAAGGTCATTAAGGGGTCAAAAGGTCAATCATAAATTTAAAAAAATCAAAATCCATGTATAAGTTCCGATTAAGCTGAAATTCACCAGGAATGGTTATGAGGCGTCACTTCCGGTGTTAAACAAAATACCTTCTAAAATACCTGGCGGTTGTGATGCTCGCGGTCGCAGGCGACCGCAACCATATCTAGTTCTTTCTTTCTTTCTTCTGTCAACATCATAATCAGCCATCGTAGCCACATGCTTTCAGGCATGTTGACCATACTTGGTCAGTATAACCGTTTGGTGGTGCCACAGATGTCACATGATCAACTTCCGGTCAAATGTCATCCACTTCCGGTCAATGGCCAAAACTTGGATTTTCACTAAAAATGCTACTCCTCCCACATATTACATAGCACCGTGACGTCACTTACACACATGCATCATCTATAGCCACTGTCTAAAAGTTATACCACAAAATTGGAATCAAAGGTCATTAAGGGTCACTTCCGGTAAAGTCTGAAAAATTTGTAAAAATATTCAAAAAATCACTGTCTTTACAAATTACATAGCAGAGAGTCGCCATTAGCACACATGCATCGCTACTAGCCAGGGTCTTTAGGATGTCTACAGTTTTGGGGTCAAAGGTCATTAAGGGGTTACTTCCGGTCAAAAACCAAAATTATCAAAAATGTTTAAAAAATTTTATCTCAAAATGTAAACAGACCAGAGTAATATAATCATCATACATGAATCAGTGTTACTTGATGTATGCATGGTATTTTTATTTTGGGGGTCAAAGGTCATTAAGGGGTCACTTCCTGTTTTTAGCTAAATAACTTTAAGAATTTTTATCTCGACAACTAAACATAGTAGAATTTTTTAATTAAAATTGGAACAATGCATTTTGTCGGTGTACATAAGGTTTTTTTTCATTGAAGTCAAAAGTCATTAAGGGGGTCAGAAGGTCAATCATAAATTTTTTTAAAATCAAAATCCACGTATAAGTTCCGATTAAGCTGAAATTCACCAGGAATATTCCTTATGACATCCTAAGCACTATGTTATATTTTTTTTTATTTTGCATCAGCCCCCCCCCCTAAAATACCTGGCGGTTGTGCATGCTCGCGGTCGCAGGCGACCGCAACCATATCTAGTTCTTTCTTCTGTCAACACTATGATCAGCCATCGTAGCCACATGCTTTCAGGCATGTTGACCATACTTGGTCAGTATAACCGTTTGGTGGTGCCACAGATGTCACATGATCAACTTCCAGTCAAATGTCATCCACTTCCGGTCAATGGCCAAAACTTGGATTTTCACTAAAAATGCTACTCCTCCCACATATTACATAGCACCGTGACGTCACTTACACACATGCATCATCTATAGCCAGTGTCTAAAAGTTATACCACAAAATTGGAATCAAAGGTCATTAAGGGGTCACTTCCGGTAAAAGTCTCAAAAATTTGTAAAAAATATCCAAAAAATCACTGTCTTTACAAATTACATAGCAGAGAGTCGCCATTAGCACACATGCATCGCTATTATCTAGGGTCTTTAGGATGCCTACAGTTTTGGGGTCAAAGGTCATTAAGGGGTTACTTCCGGTCAAAAACCAAAATTATCAAAAAAGTTTACATTTTTTTTATCTCAAAATGTAAACAAACCAGAGTAATATACCCATCATACATGAATTAGTGTTACATGGTGTATGCATGGTATTTTTTATTTTGGGGGTCAAAGGTCATTAAGGGTAACTTCCTGTTTTAGCTAAATAACTTCAAGAATTTTTATCTCAACAACTAAACATAGTAGAATTTTTTAATTAAAAAGTGGAACAATGCATTTTGTCGTTGTATATAAGGTTTTATTTTCATTGAGGTCAAAGGTCATTAAAGGGGTCAAAAGGTCAATCATAAATTTAAAAAAATCATAATCCATGTATAAGTTCCGATAAAGCTGAAAATTCACCAGGAATATTCCTTATGACATCCTAAGCACTATGTAATATTTTTGCGGGGTCAAAGGTAATTAAGGGATCACTTCCGGTTCTCACAGATTCGGAGTCATAACTCATTTGTCACTGCTGGCTGTGCATCCTCGCGGTCGCAGGCGAACGCAATCAGATCTCGTTTACATTATTGATTTTTATTTAGGGTCAAAGGTTATGAGGGTCACTTCCGGTGTTAAACAAAATACCTTCTAAAATACCTGGCGGTTGTGCATGCTCGCGGTCGCAGGCGACCGCAGCCAGATCTTGTTCTTTCTTCTGTCAACACTTGCAGACCCCCCCTCTTGAAATTTACAAATTGCTCTAGCTCCGACATACTTTCATGGATTTCAACCAAACTTAGACACACTCATCACTGGCACTTGCTACAAATGTCACATGATCAATTTCCGGTCAATGGTCATCCACTTCCGGTCAATGGTCAAAAACGTGATTTTCACTAAAAATGCTTCTTCTTCCAAGTATTACATAGCATCGTGACATCACTTGCACACATGCATCATATATAGCCAGTGTCTAAAAGTTATACCACAAAATTGGAATCAAAGGTCATTAAGGGGTCACTTCCGGTAAAAGTCTGAAAAATTTGTAAAAATATTCAAAAAATCACTGTCTTTACAAATTACATAGCAGAGAGTCGCCATTAGCACACATGCATCGCTACTAGCTAGGGTCTTTAGGATGCCTACAGTTTTGGGGTCAAAGGTCATTAAGGGGTTACTTCCGGTCAAAACCAAAATTATCAAAAATTTAAAAAAATTTTATCTCAAAATGTAAACAGACCAGAGTAATATAATCATCATACATGAATCAGTGTTACTTGATGTATGCATGGTATTTTTATTTTGGGGGTCAAAGGTCATTAAGGGGTCACTTCCTGTTTTTAGCTAAATAACTTTAAGAATTTTTATCTCGACAACTAAACATAGTAGAATTTTTTAATTAAAATTGGAACAATACACATTTTGTCGGTGTACATAAGGTTTTTTTTCATTGAAGTCAAAAGTCATTAAGGGGGTCAAAAGGTCAATCATAAATTTTTTTAAAATCAAAATCCACGTATAAGTTCCGATTAAGCTGAAATTCACCAGGAATATTCCTCCGACATACTTTCATGGATTTCAACCAAACTTAGACACACTCATCACTGGCACTTGCTACAAATGTCACATGATCAATTTCCGGTCAATGGTCATCCACTTCCGGTCAATGGTCAAAAACGTGATTTTCACTAAAATGCTTCTTCTTCCAAATATTACATAGCATCGTGACATCACTTGCACACATGCATCATATATAGCCAGTGTCTAAAAGTTATACCACAAAATTGGAATCAAAGGTCATTAAGGGGTCACTTCCGGTAAAAGTCTGAAAAATTTGTAAAAAATATTCAAAAAATCACTGTCTTTACAAATTACATAGCAGAGAGTGGCCATTAGCACACATGCATCGCTACTAGCTAGGGTCTTTAGGATGCCTACAGTTTTGGGGTCAAAGGTCATTAAGGGGTTACTTCCGGTCAAAAACCAAAATTATCAAAAATTTAAAAAAATTTTTTATCTCAAAATGTAAACAGACCAGAGTAATATAATCATCATACATGAATCAGTGTTACTTGATGTATGCATGGTATTTTTATTTTGGGGGTCAAAGGTCATTAAGGGGTCACTTCCTGTTTTTAGCTAAATAACTTTAAGAATTTTTATCTCGACAACTAAACATAGTAGAATTTTTAATTAAAATTGGAACAATGCATTTTGTCGGTGTACATAAGGTTTTTTTTTTCATTGAAGTCAAAAGTCATCAAGGGGGTCAGAAGGTCAATCATAAATTTTTTTAAATCAAAATCCACGTATAAGTTCCGATTAAGCTGAAATTCACCAGGAATATTCCTTATGACATCCTAAGCACTATGTTATATTTTTGCGGGGTCAAAGGTAATTAAAGGATCACTTCCGGTTCTCACAGATTAAGGGTCATTTTTATTTTGCATCAGCCCCCTAAAATACCTGGCGGTTGTGCATGCTCGCGGTCGCAGGCGACCGCAACCATATCTAGTTCTTCTTTGCACATCCGCCATCGGCGATGTGCATTCTTTTTACCGCGTTCTTCTTGCACATCCGCCATCGGCGATGTGCATTCTTTTTACCGCGTTCTTCTTTGCACATCCGCCATCGGCGATGTGCATTGTTTTTACCGCGTTCTTCTTTCTTTCTTCTGTCAACACTATGATCAGCCATCGTAGCCACATGCTTTCAGGCATGTTGACCATACTTGGTCAGTATAACCGTTTGGTGGTGCCACAGATGTCACATGATCAACTTCCGGTCAAATGTCATCCACTTCCGGTCAATGGCCAAAACTTGGATTTTCACTAAAAATGCTACTCCTCCCACATATTACATAGCACCGTGACGTCACTTACACACATGCATCATCTACAGCCACTGTCTAAAAGTTATACCACAAAATTGGAATCAAAGGTCATTAAGGGGTCACTTCCGGTAAAAGTCTGAAAAATTTGTAAAAAATATTCAAAAAATCACTGTCTTTACAAATTACATAGCAGAGAGTCGCCATTAGCACACATGCATCGCTACTAGCCAGGGTCTTTAGGATGTCTACAGTTTTGGGGTCAAAGGTCATTAAGGGTTACTTCCGGTCAAAAACCAAAATTATCAAAAATGTTTAAAAAATTTTATCTCAAAATGTAAACAGACCAGAGTAATATAATCATCATACATGAATCAGTGTTACTTGATGTATGCATGGTATTTTTATTTTGGGGTCAAAGGTCATTAAGGGTCACTTCCTGTTTTAGCTAAATAACTTTAAGAATTTTTATCTCGACAACTAAACATAGTAGAATTTTTTAATTAAAATTGGAACAATACATTTTGTTGGTGTACATAAGGTTTTTTTTTCATTGAAGTCAAAAGTCAGTTATGGGGTCAAAACGTCCATCATTAATTTTTTTTTAATCAAAATCCACGTATAAGTTCCGATTAAGCTGAAATTCACCAGGAATATTCCTTATGACATCCTAAGCACTATGTTATATTTTTGCGGGGTCAAAGGTAATTAAAGGATCACTTCCGGTTCTCACAGATTAAGGGTCATTTTTATTTTGCATCAGCCCCCCTAAAATACCTGGCGGTTGTGCATGCTCGCGGTCGCAGGCGACCGCAACCATATCTAGTTGCACATCCGCCATCGGCGATGTGCATTCTTTTTACCGCGTTCTTCTTCTTTCTTTCTTCTTCTTCTTCTTCTGTCAACACTATGATCAGCCATCGTAGCCACATGCTTTCAGGCATGTTGACCATACTTGGTCAGTATAACCGTTTGGTGGTGCCACAGATGTCACATGATCAACTTCCGGTCAAATGTCATCCACTTCCGGTCAATGGCCAAAACTTGGATTTTCACTAAAAATGCTACTCCTCCCACATATTACATAGCACCGTGACGTCACTTACACACATGCATCATCTATAGCCAGTGTCTAAAAGTTATACCACAAAATTGGAATCAAAGGTCATTAAGGGGTCACTTCCGGTAAAAGTCTGAAAAATTTGTAAAAAAAAAAAAAAAATCACTGTCTTTACAAATTACATAGCAGAGAGTCGCCATTAGCACACATGCATCGCTATTATCTAGGGTCTTTAGGATGCCTACAGTTTTGGGGTCAAAGGTCATTAAGGGGTTACTTCCGGTCAAAAACCAAAATTATCAAAAAGTTTAAATTTTTTTATCTCAAAATGTAAACAAACCAGAGTAATATACCCATCATACATGAATTAGTGTTACATGGTGTATGCATGGTATTTTTTATTTTGGGGGTTAAAGGTCATTAAGGGTTAACTTCCTGTTTTAGCTAAATAACTTCAAGAATTTTTATCTCAACAACTAAACATAGTAGAACTTGTTAATTAAAAGTGGAACAATGCATTTTGTCGTTGTATATAAGGTTTTATTTTCATTGAGGTCAAAGGTCATTAAAGGGGTCAAAAGGTCAATCATAAATTTAAAAAAATCATAATCCATGTATAAGTTCCGATAAAGCTGAAAATTCACCAGGAATATTCCTTATGACATCCTAAGCACTATGTAATATTTTGCGGGGTCAAAGGTAATTAAGGGATCACTTCCGGTTCTCACAGATTCGGAGTCATAACTCATTTGTCACTGCTGGCTGTGCATCCTCGCGGTCGCAGGCGAACGCAATCAGATCTCGTTTACATTATTGATTTTTATTTAGGGTCAAAGGTTATGAGGGATCACTTCCGGTGTTAAACAAAATACCTTCTGAAATACCTGGCGGTTGTGATGCTCGCGGTCGCAGGCGACCGCAACCAGATCTAGTTCTTCTTTCTTTCTTCTGTCAACACTATGATCAGCCATCGTAGCCACATGCTTTCAGGCATGTTGACCATACTTGGTCAGTATAACCGTTTGGTGGTGCCACAGATGTCACATGATCAACTTCCGGTCAAATGTCATCCACTTCCGGTCAATGGCCAAAACTTGGATTTTCACTAAAAATGCTACTCCTCCCACATATTACATAGCACCGTGACGTCACTTACACACATGCATCATCTATAGCCAGTGTCTAAAAGTTATACCACAAAATTGGAATCAAAGGTCATTAAGGGTCACTTCCGGTAAAGTCTGAAAAATTTGTAAAAATATTCAAAAAATCACTGTCTTTACAAATTACATAGCAGAGAGTCGCCATTAGCACACATGCATCGCTATTATCTAGGGTCTTTAGGATGCCTACAGTTTTGGGGTCAAAGGTCATTAAGGGGTTACTTCCGGTCAAAAACCAAAATTATCAAAAAAGTTTACATTTTTTTATCTCAAAATGTAAACAAACCAGAGTAATATACCCATCATACATGAATTAGTGTTACATGGTGTATGCATGGTATTTTTTATTTTGGGGGTCAAAGGTCATTAAGGGGTAACTTCCTGTTTTAGCTAAATAACTTCAAGAATTTTTATCTCAACTAAACATAGTAGAATTTTTTAATTAAAAGTGGAACAATGCATTTTGTCGTTGTATATAAGGTTTTATTTTCATTGAGGTCAAAGGTCATTAAAGGGGTCAAAAGGTCAATCATAAATTTAAAAAAATCATAATCCATGAATAAGTTCCGATAAAGCTGAAAATTCACCAGGAATATTCCTTATGACATCCTAAGCACTATGTAATATTTTTGCGGGGTCAAAGGTAATTAAGGGATCACTTCCGGTTCTCACAGATTCGGAGTCATAACTCATTTGTCACTGCTGGCTGTGCATCCTCGCGGTCGCAGGCGAACGCAATCAGATCTCGTTTACATTATTGATTTTTATTTAGGGTCAAAGGTTATGAGGGTCACTTCCGGTGTTAAACAAAATACCTTCTAAAATACCTGGCGGTTGTGCATGCTCGCGGTCGCAGGCGACCGCAGCCAGATCTTATTACACAGCCGTGACGTTAGTCACGGCTGTGTCTTTTTTTCTTACAGGTTCTTTCTGCCGACCACTACATTTGCTCTAGCACTTACATGCTTACACCGATTTTGACCTAACTTGGTCACAACCATCATTGACCATGCCCCTACATGTCATATGAAACTCGTGGGGTCAAAGGTCACGCAGGGGTCATAGGGTCAAAAACGTGATTTCAACTAAAAATGCTTCTTCTCTCACAGATTACGTAGGACAGTAACACCACTTGCACACATGCATTGTTATTATCCAGTGTCTATAGGGTCCTCACAGATTTGGGGTCAAAGGTCATTAAGGGGTCACTTCCGGTATAAAACGAGAAACTTTCAAAAAATTTTATTTGCTAAGAAAAACACAGGACAGTAACGGTATGTTCACACATAAATTGTAGTTACCCTGTGTATATGTGGTATTTTTTATTTAGGGTCAAAGGTCATTAAGGGCCACTTCCGGTATAAAACGAAATACCTTTAAAATGCTTCTTCTCCCACAAATTACGTAGGACAGTGACACCACTTGCACACATGCATTGTTATTACCCAGTGTCTATGGGTTCCTCACAGATTTGGGGTCAAAGGTCATTAAGGGGTCACTTCCGGTATAAAACGAAAAACCTTCAAAATTTCTTATTTGCTAAGAAAAACATAGGACAGTAACGGTATGTTCACACATAAATTATAGTTACCCTGTGTATATGTGGTATTTTTTATTTAGGGTCAAAGGTCATTAAGGGGCCACTTCCGGTATAAAACGAAATACCTTTAAAATGCTTCTTCTCCCACAAATTACGTAGGACAGTGACACCACTTGCACACATGCATTGTTATTACCCAGTGTCTATGGGGTCCTCACAGATTTGGGGTCAAAGGTCATTAAGGGGTCACTTCCGGTATAAAACGAAAAACCTTTAAAATTTCTTATTTGCTAAGAAAAACATAGGACAGTAACGGTATGTTCACACATGAATTGTGGTTACCCAATTCATATGTGGTATTTTTTTATTTCGGGTCAAAGGTCATTAAGGGGTCACTTCCGGCCTGAGACGAAAAACCTTCAAAATGCCCCTTCTGCCACAAATAACATAGCAAAGTGATGCCACATGCACCCATGCATTGACATTAGCCAATGTCTATGGGGTTTTCATATATTTTGGGGTCAAAGGTCATTGGGGGTTACAACACGGCTGTGTTCGTGGTTTTAGACCACAGCTAAGTCTAGTTCTTTCTTCTTCTTCTTCTTCTTCTTCTTCTGTCAACACTATGATCAGCCATCGTAGCCACATGCTTTCAGGCATGTTGACCATACTTGGTCAGTATAACCGTTTGGTGGTGCCACAGATGTCACATGATCAACTTCCGGTCAAATGTCATCCACTTCCGGTCAATGGCCAAAACTTGGATTTTCACTAAAAATGCTACTCCTCCCACATATTACATAGCACCGTGACGTCACTTACACACATGCATCATCTATAGCCAGTGTCTAAAAGTTATACCACAAAATTGGAATCAAAGGTCATTAAGGGTCACTTCCGGTAAAAGTCTGAAAAATTTGTAAAAAATATTCAAAAAATCACTGTCTTTACAAATTACATAGCAGAGAGTCGCCATTAGCACACATGCATCGCTATTATCTAGGGTCTTTAGGATGCCTACAGTTTTGGGGTCAAAGGTCATTAAGGGGTTACTTCCGGTCAAAAACCAAAATTATCAAAAAAGTTTACACTTTTTTATCTCAAAATGTAAACAAACCAGAGTAATATACCCATCATACATGAATTAGTGTTACATGGTGTATGCATGGTATTTTTTATTTTGGGGGTCAAAGGTCATTAAGGGGTAACTTCCTGTTTTAGCTAAATAACTTCAAGAATTTTTATCTCAACAACTAAACATAGTAGAATTTTTTAATTAAAAGTGGAACAATGCATTTTGTCGTTGTATATAAGGTTTTATTTTCATTGAGGTCAAAGGTCATTAAAGGGGTCAAAAGGTCAATCATAAAATAAAAAAATCATAATCCATGTATAAGTTCCGATAAAGCTGAAAATTCACCAGGAATATTCCTTATGACATCCTAAGCACTATGTAATATTTTTGCGGGGTCAAAGGTAATTAAGGGATCACTTCCGGTTCTCACAGATTCGGAGTCATAACTCATTTGTCACTGCTGGCTGTGCATCCTCGCGGTCGCAGGCGAACGCAATCAGATCTCGTTTACATTATTGATTTTTATTTAGGGTCAAAGGTTATGAGGGGTCACTTCCGGTGTTAAACAAAATACCTTCTAAAATACCTGGCGGTTGTGCATGCTCGCGGTCGCAGGCGACCGCAGCCAGATCTTGTTGCACAGCCGCCATCGGCGCTGTGCATTGTTTTTACCGCGTTCTTGCACAGCCGCCATCGGCGCTGTGCATTGTTTTTACCGCGTTCTTCTTCTTCTTCTTCTTCTTCTTTCTGTCAACATCAAAATCAGCCATCGTAGCCACATGCTTTCAGGCATGATGACCATACTTGGTCAGTAGAACCATTTGGTGGTGCCACAGATGTCACATGATCAACTTCCGGTCAAATGTCATCCACTTCCGGTTAATGGCCAAAACTTGGATTTTCACTAAAAATGCTACTCCTCCCACATATTACATAGCATCGTGACGTCACTTACACACATGCATCACCTATAGCCAGTGTCTAAAAGTCCTTCACAGAATTGGGATTTAAGGTCATTAAGGGGTCACTTCCGGTCAAAAACCTAAATAACTTCAAGAATTTTTATCTCAACAGCTAAACATAGTAATTTTTTTAAATTAAAATGGGAACAATGCATTTTGTCGGTGTATATAAGGTTTCTTTTTCATTGAGGTCAAAAGTCATTAAGGGGGTCAAAAGGTCAATCATAAATTTCAAAAATCAAAATCCATGTATAAGTTCCGATTAAGCTGAAATTCACCAGACATATTCCTTATGACATCCTAAGCACTATGTAATATTTTGCGGGGTCAAAGGTAATTAAGGGATCACTTCCGGTTCTCACAGATTCGGGGTCATAACTCATTTGTCACTGCTGGCTGTGCATGCTCGCGGTCGCAGGCGAACGCAATCAGATCTCGTTCTTTCTTCTTTCTGTCAACATCATTAAATCAGCCATCGTAGCCACATGCTTTCAACCATGTTGATCATAGTTGGTCACTAGGACTATTGGGTGGTGCCACAGATGTCACATGATGAACTTCCGATCAAATGTCATCCACTTCCGGTCAGTGGCCAAAACGTGATTTTCACTAAAATGCTACTCCTCCCACATATAACATAGCATCGTGACGTCACTTGCACACATACATCACCTATAGCCAGTGTCTAAAAGTCCTTCACAGAATTGGGATCAAAGGTCATTAAGGGGTCACTTCCGGTAAAAGTCTGACAAATTTGTAAAAAATATTCAAAAAATCACTGTCTTTACATATTACATAGCAGAGAGTCGCCATTAGCACACATGCATCGCTACTAGCTAGGGTCTTTAGGATGCCTGCAGTTTTGGGGTCAAAGGTCATTAAGGGGTTACTTCCGGTCAAAATGTTAACAGACCAGAGTAATATAATCATCATACATGAATTAGTGTTACCTGATGTATGCATGGTATTTTTATTTTGGGGGTCAAATGTCATTAAGGGGTCACTTCCTGTTTTTAGCTAAATAACTTTAAGAATTTTTATCTCGACAAATAAACAAAGTAGAATTTTTAATTAAAATTGGAACAATGCATTTTGTCGGTGTACATGAGGGTTTTTTTTCATTGAGGTCAAAGGTCATTAAGGGGTCAAAAGGTCAATCATAAATTTAAAAAAATCAAAATCCATGTATAAGTCCCGACTAAGCTGAAATTCACCAGGAATATTCCTTATGACATCCTAAGCACTATGTAATATTTTTGCGGGGTCAAAGGTAATTAAGGGATCACTTCCGGTTCTCACAGATTCGGGGTCAAAACTCATTTGTCACTGCTGGCTGTGCATCCTCGCGGTCGCAGGCGAACGCAATCAGATCTCGTTGCACAGCCGCCATCGGCGCTGTGCATTCTTTTTTCCGCGTTCTTCTTTCTTCTTCTTCTTCTTTCTGTCAACATCATTAAATCAGCCATCGTAGCCACATGCTTTCAGCCATGTTGATCATAGTTGGTCACTAGGACTATTGGGTGGTGCCACAGATGTCACATGATCAACTTCCGATCAAATGTCATCCACTTCCGGTCAGTGGCCAAAACCGTGATTTTCACTAAAAATGCTACTCCTTCCACATATTACATAGCACCGTGACGGCACTTACACACATGCATCATCTATAGCCACTGTCTAAAAGTTATACCACAAAATTGGAATCAAAGGTCATTAAGGGGTCACTTCCGGTAAAAGACTGAAAAATTTGTAAAAAATATTCAAAAAATCACCGTCTTTACAAATTACATAGCAGAGAGTCGCCATTAGCACACATGCATCGCTACTAGCTAGGGTCTTTAGGATGCCTACAGTTTTGGGGTCAACGGTCATTAAGGGGTTACTTCCGGTCAAAAACCAAAATTATCAAAAATGTTTAAAAAAAATTTATCTCAAAATGTAAACAGACCAGAATAATATAATCATAATATATGAATTAGTGTTACATGATGTATGCATGGTATTTTTATTTTGGGGGTCAAAGGTCATTAAGGGGTCACTTCCTGTTTTTAGCTAAATAACTTCAAGAATTTTTATCTCAACAACTAAACATAGTAGAATTTTTTAATTAAAATTTGAACAATGCATTTTGTCGGTGTACATAAGGTTTATTTTTCATTGAGGTCGAAGGTCATTAAGGGGTCAAAAGGTCAATCATAAATTTAAAAAAAAATCAAAATCCATGTATAAGTTCCGATTAAGCTGAAATTACCCAGGAATATTCCTTACGAAATCCTAAGCACTATGTAATATATTTGTGGGGTCAAAGGTAATTAAGGGATCACTTCCGGTTCTCACAGATTCGAGGTCATAACTCATTTGTCACTGCTGGCTGTGCATGCTCGCGGTCGCAGGCGAACGCAATCAGATCTCGTTCTTCTTCTTACCTAGCCGGGACACCGGCTAGGTCTTGTGATGCTATCGGATCTTTCTTCTTTCTGGCAACAAATTTCAAAATGCTTCTTCTCCTACATGTTACATCCTACAGTGACGTCACTTGCACATATCCATCGGCTATATCCAGTGTCTATAGGATATTCACAAATTTGGGGTCAAAAGGTCATTAAGGGTCATTTCTGGTAAAAAACAAATATCTTCAAAATGCTTCTTCTGCCACAACATTACATAGTACGATGATGTCACTTACACATATGCATCGGCTATATCCAGTGCCTATACTTGTTCACAGAATCGGGGTCAACGGTCATTAAGGGGGCCATTTCCGGCCTGAACGCTAAACATATTCAAAAAATCACTGTTTTTACAAATAACATAGCAGAGTGTTGTCATTAGCACACATGCATTGCTACTAATCAGGGTCTTTAGGGTGTCTACAGTTTTGGGGTCAAAGGTCATCTAAGGGTCGCTTCCGGTCAAAAACCAAATATCATCAAATATGTTCAATTTTTTTATCTCAAAACGTAAACAGACCAGAGTTACGAAAACTTCATGTATGCATTAGTGTTACCCGATGTATGCACGGTATTTTTATTTTTTTGGTCAAAGGTCATTTACACGTCATTTCCGGTTTTAAGCTAAATAACTTCAAGAATTTTTATCTCTATAATTAAGCATAGTAAATTTTTTTTTATTTAAACTGTAAAAATGCATTTTTGTGGTGTATATGAGGTTTTTTTATATTGGGGTAAAAGGTCATTAAGGAAGTCAAAACATAAAAAAAAAAAAAAAATGTTTAAAATTACGGAAAATTAGCTGTATCTCAGCCTATGGAAGACGGATAAAGCCCCTACATGCTACAGTGATGCAACATTAATGGTGTGAGATGTTTTGAATTTGGATCAAAGGTCATTAAGGGGTCATTTCCGGTTAAAATCTAAAAATCTTCAAAAATTCATATCTGCCACATGTAACATAGTACGCTAATGTCACTTGCACAGGAATGATCCCTATGACATCCGAAACATAGGCCTACTAAAAATATTTGTGACCCCAAAGGTCAAAGTTTAGGGGCCAAAGGTCAAATTTTAAAATTAGTCCAATCGAGCTCAAATTTTACAGGAATGATCCTTACGGCATTCTAAACATGTTAAAAATATTAATGACCCCAAAGGTCAAAGTTTAGGGGTCAAGGTTAAATTTTAAAATTGGTCCACTTGAGCTCAAATTCAACAGGAATGATTCTTACGGCATTCTAAACATGTTAAAAATATTTATGACCCCAAAGGTTAAGGGTCAAAGGTCAAATTTTAAAATTGGTCCAATCAAGCTCAAATTCAACAGGAATGATTCTTACAACATTCTTAACATGTTGAAAATAGTTTAAAATTATGATAATATGTCCTCCCATAGAACTGCATGTTAAATGGCCAAAATAACCAGTGGGGTTCTTTCCCGTTACCTTGTTATTTCAACTTAAAATGGACATCAACCCTTGCTGTCCAGTTATTACTAATATTATTTCAACATTTTGAATAAAGAATAACAACATTTGACGTAAATCGTACATTTAAGGCTTTAAGGTAGTTTTATCGGACCGTCATTTGACTCCAAATCTGTGACAACAGCATAGACATGGTACACGTCGCGGCAAACTTAAAAGAGAGAGAGAGAGAGAGAGAGAGAGAGTTATACAAGATTCACAGTGTCAAGACATGAGTAATTAAACCCACATGCAATCACGTTACCCGTCTGGGGTAAACCGTGCACTGAGTATGATCGGAGAGGGAGCAAAACGTTTGCAGCTTCATATAGGCCCAGACTTTGATTTAAATTTGATGCAATAATTAAAAACAGGATGACAAGACGCATTTAAAAAAATTAAATATAAAGTGTTCGCTCATAGATTTAAAGATTTATGGTTCACCCAAGCTGGGGTGTGGGGGTGTGTGTGTGGAGGGGGGGGCCCCTGGTCATTAAATTGAAAAGGAAACTGAAAAATAGTGCCTAATTATTGTATGTCTGGATTCTGGTTTATGTCGTAATGCTAACATTTTTGTTTATACTTCTATAGCACATGTATGATGATGATGATGATGATGATGATGACGATGATGATGATGATGATGATGATGATGATGATGATGATGATGATGATGATGATGATATCATCATCATCATCATCATAAACTGGGCTAAATAAAAATCTCAAAAACAAGCGGAAGAATTATTATTTGTATCAGGAAAGTCAAATTATTACAGAAAACATGCAACCTCTTCAGTGGTGTAGCCATGATTTTTTGCGGGGGGGTGATTTTGAAAAAGTGAAATTATGAATTTTCTTGACCAGGAAAGTATAAACAGGCCGGATATGAAGAGCCTCATTTTTTTTATTATGAACTCCCGTCGTTGAAAGCCTACTATCACACCCTCACACAATTCAGTTTTATTTACCTGACCTTTTTATATTCATTTCTTTGTTTAGTTATCATTTACTTATTTACGTGTATTATTTATTTCATCATTTCTAGCAGTAGCAGCTATGATTCTTCTCACTTTTTTCTTTTGCTCAATTAGATAAATCTTTTACCAATTTCACGACATCTGATGTGTGCGGGATGTGTGTGTGTGTGTGTAGTGGACAATGCCCGGGGGACAATGCAGTGTTTAGTGTTATTTTACAGCCGACATCACGCATAGTACATTCGGCGAAACACAAAGGGTTTGTGTGCGTGCATAGGTGCGTGGTACACAATACAATGTCTATGTGGGTACGGTGATGTGGGCGTGGTTTGGGTGAGTGAAAACAGGTTGGTGCACGCACTTGCTTTGATAGCCATGGGAAAATTATTTTCCCAGTGTGTCTGTGGCGTTGCTCTGAACAAGACACGTTTGTGATTGCTCGTATAAAAACCTCGTATATGTGAACGTGAAATAAGAAAATAACTTGCTTGTTTTCTTATTTCTTAATTTCTTGCTTGTTTCCTTCCTTCATTCATTCATTTACCCGATCATTCATTCAATCAATCATTTACTCATCTCATTCATTCTTTTATTCTTCTCATCTCTTTTCTCTGCCTTCTTTCTTTCCGTTTGAGACCTAGAAGTTGCCTAGCTTCGGGTGCCTACCCCAGGCTGTGGGGCCACATAAACGTAGCCAGGACGATAACTAACTTGAGTGCAAGAACTTGATATATACTTATACTTTATACATACTTATATACTTTTATATATTATAAGAACTGATATACATTTGATTAAAAGAAAACTGCAATAAGTTATTCAGTAAACTTTCTTATTATTCATATTGTGAAAATTCCTCGTCCATAAAAAGATCACGAACGAACATATGAACTTGAATAAAGAACACTATACTCAATATCATCATAACTTAAAATCAGTGCTTGATATTATATTCACCCTACTGCCCGGTAGGCCTAGGCCTACTATATACGAATTTTGGTTACCTGGAAAATACCATTAAATATCTAATAACGCTGTAGAGCCTATACTATATCACAGCTTATTTCACTACGAGAAATTCATTTGTATAGCGATTACAATTATACTTAAGGACAAAACGATTGTATTTGAATAAATTGAATAGGCCTAACTAACAAATATGCCACGCAAATCGAGAAGGTCCCGTGCGATGTCGGAACAGCAGGCAAAGAAAAAACTTCGTACAAGTTCAGAAAGGCATGAAGCAGGGTTAACAAATAAGGTCTTTGGAAACTTCCATCAAGGTGATGAGCGTTTTTCCCCACTATCAAGAGCAAAACAGTGCTCGTGTAACAGTTTAGCGATGCTCTGTAGTATCGAGCATGTTGAGAGCATATTGAATTCATCTCATATAGACGAAATGTTGACACATGGAGATGCCTTATATAAGACTACCGCTACCAAACTAGAAGCATGTTTTGACCTTGCTAATGACGGAATTTTGACGAATGATCAATTGCCAACTAATTTTGCTCTTGGTAATAGCACTTACACAGTTCGATACGAAACTGTAAGGTACGGAAGGCTTGTTGACGATCCAAACATTGAACGCGACCCGCTTACTATTGAATTGGAAACATCATTTAGTATTACAAATAAGGTAATTTTCAATGTTGATTGTTACATGATGGCCATTTACAAGAATTCAGAGACTGGCGGTTTTATATTTTTTGATTCTCATTCACGAGATCAGTCTGGTTTCCCTATTGCAGACGGCACTGCCATTGCATTGTTTTTTAAAAACCTTCAACATTTGCATACATACTTGAGTTGTTTGGCTAACAAATTGCACTTGGCTGAAAGAATGTTTTACATTATACCCATTGCTACTAATGAAGATACACATACAGAAAGTGACCCAGGGTGTTCCTTCTTTCCAACACGGACAAATGACTCATCAGATCAAGAGGACACGGAAAACACAAGCTCTCAAAATGAAATAAGTGAGCCAAGTCCCAGACTCTCGAGATGGCAAACTTGGTACCAAGGGCTTTCCGAAGAAAAGAAAAGTGACCTTCTTGCCAAAAAGCGAAAACGTGCAAGAGAAGATTATACGTCGATAGAAGAAAGACGTGAAAGAAAGAAACAACAAGCACGTGTACATTCACATGAAGCATATCAGAATCCAGATATAGCTGAAAGAAAGAAACAAGAAGCACATGAAGCATACCAAAATCCAGAGAAAGGACGACGTAAACGTACTCAAGCCCGCGAAAGATCTAAAGATGCTTATAACGACCCTCAAAAGAAGGTATCAAAAATCCAGAAAAACCAATTACGTAGATCAAGAAAGCTTTCTGATATTGACACGGTTGTTTCACGATTCAAATCATTTTGCACAGAAGGTATGCAGCTGATATTTGCATGTCAAATATGTCAAAGAATTAACTTCAGACACCAGGTTAAAATACTCAGAAAAGAAAACTACAACCAACGGATTCTACTCAAAAGTCGCCCTCCTGGCATGTCCATTGAAGATATAAATGTAGTGGAAGATAGGGATGACCACAAAACATGGATATGTAATACCTGTCATGGAAGTATGAAAGCTAAACGTATGCCAACAATAGCAACAGTTAACGGGTTGAACATACAAGAACAGCCTCCCGAACTTTCGCATTTGAATATGCTAGAAAGGCACCTAATAGCCCCAGCAATACCTTTTATGAAGATGATATCTCTAATTAAGGGTGCTCAAAAAGGAGTTCATGGCCAGATAGTGTGTGTAAAAGCTGATGTTAACTCAGTTGCCCAAAGTTTACCAAGACTGCCAACGGACCATAGTCTGATCAGAGTAAAACTGAAAAGAAAACTGGAATATAAAGGACACCACATGTGCCAAGATGTCAATCCAAGTAAAATAAGATCAGCACTTGTTTGGTTGAAAGAAAACAACCCTGAATACGAAGATATTGACATTAACTTTGAAGCTTTTGACAACATGTTAGATGACCAGTTAATTCACAGTGACCACTCCGATGATAATGAAGATGACATACCAGATTCAGGAGATGAATGTACACAAGGTGACAGTGATACCTCCCCCAATGTGAATCATATCCAAGATAATGATGATGTTGATTATGTTCATGACTTTGACAACGATCTCAATGATGAATCGGTCAATCATGCTGATGACAATAGTATGAATGTAGATAATGTCACTGATGAGTGTGGAGATATAAGTTTGCGACACTCCCATGATGGCAATGAAGACGATCATTCTGATAATGAAGATCAGACCAGAGATGACAATGTTGTTTATCGAGATAACATTCCAAGTAATGAAGTCAATGAAAATGAACATGATGTTACAAACACGTCAGCACCGCTGTATTCATTCTTACATGCTGTAGATTTTGCACAGTACGCAGCAGACAAGAGTGATAGCACTATTTTGTCAGTGGCTCCAGGACAAGGTAATAAGCCAGAACACGTTTTAGAAATGGAACCGAAGTGCTTCCCAGTAGAATTTCCAGATGGTTCTAATACGTATAACGAGAGCCGAGAACAAAAGCTGTCGCCTTCTAGATATTTCAATGCCAGGCTCTTTTCAGCTGATAATAGATTTGCCAGGAACCCGGAATATATATTTTTTGCTCTCTACTGCACAGAAGTACATCAAATTCATTCAAATGTATCTATTGCTACCAGAATAGGTTGCACAAAAACTTCAGATGGAAAAAAAATCACAGCATCTATGTTACGAGACCACGAACAGGTGAAGCAACTTATTAAAAGAGACGAAGGTTACCGATTCCTGGCTCAACTTAGAGGAACCCCTGCATACTGGGAAAAATCGAAGAAAGATATCTTTGCAATGATTCGTCAACTAGGAATTCCTACTTTCTTTGTGACATTTAGTGCTGCTGATAGACGATGGATCGAAATACACAATTCTATCCTTAAGATGTTAGGAAAACCACCAATGACACCAGAGGAACATAAGAATATGTCATGGGATGAACATTGCGATATCATCATGTCCAATCCAGTTGCAGCTGCCAAACTGTTTCAGGAAAGACTACACACATTTATCAATGACGTGATTATGTCACCAGCTAATCCTATTGGCAAAGTCAAAGACTACTTCTACAGGACAGAATTCCAGCAACGTGGCTGGCCGCATATTCACATGGTTGCGTGGGTTGAAAATGCCCCCAAATGGGTGAAGATCCAGATAATGAGGTCCTAGAATTCGTTGATAGATACATATCATGCGAAATTCCACCAGAAACTGATCCTGAATTACATGAAATTGTTACGAGTGTGCAAGTTCACAGTAAAAATCACACAAGATCGTGCAGAAAAACCGGGAAAACATGCCGGTTTAATTTTCCAAAACCGCCATCAGACAGAACATTCATTTGTACTCCAACAGCAGAAAGAGATGAAAATGATGAAGAACATCAGAAAACCCTAGATCGTGAAACAAAAGCAAAAAAATATGCTGAACAACATTTGGGAACTTTTACAGAATCCTGATCATGACTTTGCAGATTTTTATGACGTTCTTTGTTTAGCTGGAATTGGACAAGACGAATTTGAACAGGCACTAGAGACGCTTTCAAAGCGGCAAACGATGTACCTAAAAAGGCGTCTTGAAGACCAATGGATCAACAATTACAATCCAGACCTGATTCGCTGCTGGAATGGCAACATGGATATTCAATATGTACTCGATCCATATGCATGCGTTATGTATATTGTTTCCTACATTACTAAATCAGAAAGAGAAATGGGTGACTTGCTCAGAAATGCTCAGAAAGAAGCAGCACAAGGAAACAATGATGCCATACAGCAATTACGAAAGCTTGGAAGTATCTACCTCCAAAACAGAGAAGTTAGTGTCATGGGAGCAGTCTACCTTATCTGTAGTATGCCTTTGCGAAATAGCACACGAAAAGTAATGTTTCTGCAAACTGCGTTAGACGGACAACGGATATCTCTGCCTCTGACACAACTACAAGCAAATGCAGGTAATTCTGAGCAAGTATGGCAGACTACTCAAATTGAAAAATATCTTGATAGACCAAGTACGCCAAAGTACAACAACATGTGCATGGCCACGTTTTACTCAACTCACTATCAAGTGTCGGCCAAATCGGACAATATCAATAGAGACCCAGATGATAACGTAGATGATGAAACCGATGATGACGAAGCGTCTGATCGTCGTGATAAACTAATACAGTTGAACACCTATGGCATCAAGATGAAAGAACGTAAAGGAAAGCCAGCTGTCATTCGTTACCCAAGGGTATCAAAAAGAAAGACAGTGAGAGGTATCATATGAATATGCTACGTTTGTACCTTCCTCATAGGAGTCCAAATATCAAGCCAGATAGTTTTCCCACCTACGAAAGTTATCATATGACTGGATACACAACTATCAACAATGACAGACTACGAGTTAAAGACGTGGTTGAACAAAACATGTCAGAATTCGAACCGAAAACAGATGAACTAGATGAAGCGTGGGAAGTACTTCAAGAAGTAGAAAATATGGAAGATGCTTGGGCAGGAATTGCTCCACAATCTGAGCAGCAACGTATTGATGATAGATTAAAAGATGTCAGAATCGAAGACTCAGATGATGACTTAGCTGAAATTGAAGTTCCTGAACTTCAACCAGGAAATATACCTGGCCAACGTGATGCAGGTTTACCAAGGTGTGCTATTGAAACCCGTAATCCAGATATAACTGAAGAACAGGCAGAGACTATGATGCGTCAGCTTAATGATAAACAACGACAGTTATTTAATCATGTTGCTAAATGGTGCGATGAAAAGCCAGAAATCATAGAATAGACCCATTTCATATCTTCCTCACTGGAGGTGCAGGAACTGGAAAATCGCATGTGATCAGATGCATCAGTTACTATGCTCAAAAGAAATTTGCAACAATGACCGAGTCCGCTGATGATGTAACTGTGCTATTAATGTCACATCTTGGAACAGCTGCATATAACATTTCTGGTCAAACCATCTGTACAGCCTTAAAACAGGTATTAGAATGGCCAAAGATTACAAACCTCTTGGAGAACAAAGTCTGAGCACGCTCCGCACAAAGTATCAACACGTACAGCTTGTAATTATAGATGAAATATCTATGGTTAGTGCTACTCAGCTATCGTACATTCACGGACGATTACAACAAATCAAAGGAACATCATACACTTCCTACTTTGGCAATGTCTCTATCCTGGCAGTAGGAGATTTCTTTCAATTACCACCGATAAGTCCACCCACACCTTTGTGTTTCCCACACGAAGAACCCTTGAAAGACTTGTGGAATTCACTGTTTGAGAAAGTTGAACTAACTGAAATAATGCGACAGCGGGATGATGCAATATTTGCCCAAATGTTGAACCGACTTCGCGTGCGGAAAAAAAACGAACCACTAGAAGAAGCAGACAAGGAACTCTTACGTTCCCGCATAGTTCATGAGCACATTCGTCAAGCACCTTCTGACGCGTTACACTTGTTTTACCTCAACGTGGATGTTGACAGTCACAATGAAACAAAGTTAGCGTCACTAAACACGGAAACATTTACTATCAAAGCAGAAGACGTTGACCAAAAGGGTGGCAGAGTGATCAAAGTCCACGAAACACCACATGACACATCACGTCGAAAAGACGACACGTCACTTGTACCTTATCTGAAGTTAGCAGTAGGTGCTAGAACTATGCTAATAGCTAACATTGATGTTCCCGATGGTCTTTGTAATGGAGTATCTGGTACCATTAAAGGAATTGAATTCGGTAACTCCAAGAACATGCCACAGGCTGTCTATGTCAGGTTTGACAGTGACAAAATTGGAAGGAAGGCTCGATCATCACAAGTTATACCACCTGAGTATGTATCGTGTGTCGCTATAATGCCACGCAAGGAAACATTTCAATTGAAAGGAAGAAACTTCAGTACCACAAGAGAACAGATTCCATTGAAACTTGCTTGGGCTGTTACTGTTCACAAAGTCCAAGGACTGACAACTGAACAAGCTGTGATTTCTATGAAATGTTTCAAAGAATCAATGGCATACGTTGCACTTAGTCGAGTGACAACTTTAGAGGGAATGCATTTAACCAACTGTGATTTTTCCAGGATCTATTGCAATCCAGATGTAGCACGATATGTTGCAGAGATGCCTACTTGTGATCTATCCAATGCCAATCCTATGCTACCCATCGATCAGAATAAGTATTTCATAATTGCTCATCATAATATACAGAGCTTACGTCGACACATCGAAGACATGAAGAGCAATACAGAAATTAGGAAAGCACATGTTATTTGTTTATCAGAAACATGGTTGACAGACATTAGTAGCCTAGACTCTCTTGTAATAGAAGGCTACTCTTTAGAAGCAATACATTCTACTCGAGGCAGAGGTGTGGCAATTTACATTCAAAATGGTGTCAACTACACAGTAGTGCCCATTCCAAGCAATGTATGTGATGCACTTGCAATTAGGACACATGGAAACACAAACATGCTAATTACCGTAATATACAAACCCGTTGGAACTAGTGCGGGCACATTTTGTACAGAAATGAATAACATCACTGCACAAACTGATTTACTGGATACAGATTATACAGTATTTGTTGGCGACTTCAATCACAATTTAATGGGAGGTAGAGCAAATGATTTCCAGTCCTTAAGCCAATACCATCAAGTTATCACAGATCCTACTACTGCTGGTGGCACCCTTCTTGATCATATCTACATAAAACCATGTCCCGCATTATATTATGCATCTGTACTTAATACATATTATTCGTACCACAATCCAACATTCATCGCGATTAGGTATTAGCAATCTGGTAATCAGGAACCTGAAGAACAGACACTTCATGGATGAAATGTCAGGAACAGGATAGTGCAAATTAAGGACATAGAAATAGGAACATAATTTTTAAAAGAATTTTGAATAATGAACAATCGATATGGTATGGAAGACTTAGAAAACTGAGTTTGAATAACTAACATTGATATTATTACTGTAGTAGAAATTAAATTAGGGACAGTAGAAGAGTTAGAAGATTGAGTTTGAATAACGAACATTGATATTATTACAGAAAAGATACTTGAAGAACAGAAACTTTACCAATGAAATATCAAGAACAGGAACAAGTACAAGGTAGTGGACATTAAATAAGGAACATAGAAATAGGAACATGATACCTAAAGGAATTTTGAATAATATATGAATTGAATTAGAAACATAGAAATAGGAGCATGATATTTAAAGGAATTTTGAATAATTTATATGAATTAAATTTTGATCAATGAACAAACGAAATAGTGTAGAAGAGTTAGAAGACTGTGTCAAGAACAGGAACAGGGTAGTGGAAATTACTCCACTACCCCCCCATTCACCACCGCCGCGCCGCAACGAGACCCCATCACCTGGCAAGATTCTCAGCCTTGAAAAGGCAGAAGGAGTATAGGCCACATTTCACGTAAATAACAACCACAGACATATCGGCTCAGCTCCCAGGGGACATGGCACAGTCGACAGCTTTGGTATCGTACGATGCTATATACGATCTTCTACCTCATCGGACAGAAGAAGGCCACACCAAGACTATGGAATATTACAACGGGGCAAATATTGACAATAACATACTATAGAATGAGATTTGAGGATAAAATTCTGTTTCGACGCATGCAGTACCAAGAAAACAATGGCCAATTTACATGTATGTTGTAAGTACATTTTGATTATGTTGACTGATATGACTTTATAACCCATTTAATACCAAGACCAATTCCGGTAGTTAAAACTTGCAAAATACTCTTCTTTTAATATTCAATGAATAGTCCAACTGCAGCCCTGATTAAAACCTTAAACAGTATAGAGGCTGCAATGACCATTATACTTCGTTGTTTTGATTAATAAAATCATAGATACAATTACATTGTCCATTTCCAAAACTAAAATGAATCTGTTCATAAAATAACCTATGTCTTCAGAGATACTACTGTAATCTTAGATTTGTTCTGATATCAAATTATATTTGTGTCCAAATCCCTGATATTGGTTAAAATTTTATATTACATTTCCTTTTTTTCAGGTTTCCTTAAAGGTTTTCCAGACCAACACACGTCCATGGGACCAGGGCTAAGCCTATAGAACTTCATATGAACCAGACCAAGGCCTTATCATGAATATAGGTCCTATAATTTATAGGCCTACTAGGCTACAAACTTGATGAGAATTCGGTCAATATAGGTCCCTATGTTTATAGCCTTTCCACGTTTACGGAAATGCTCTGCAACTAAGTAAGTCTTCAAATTGGGATTTCAAGATCATTCAAGAAAATCTGTCACAAAAGAATAACCAAAGATTCGAGGAATGTTTTACAAATCAGACTCTCGAGGACCAAATTCCTAATAGCACATCATCATCAGTACCAAGACATAAAACCCAGCATGACCTGCAAAAATATTTTGTAAGTACACTTTTTCATTTGATTAATTACAGTTATAATTGATTGATATGATTAATTCCTCAGTGAAACCTGAAAGACATCCAGATTCTTTCCAAGGTCAATAAAAAATTTTGACCAAATTTTTGAAATTTCCACCAAAAGTCATCAAGAAATGCTAAATTTTGCTCAAAAATCATAAAAAACCTGTTTTCGCCCAAATATTTTTTGTGAAGTTGATCCTAGATACTTCTAGTTTTTAATATTGTTTTAGGATTTTCTCAACAAATTATCATTTTTACCCAAATTTGACCTCCCAGATGGATTCATCAAGTCTTTTCTATTAAAATATGTATATCTTTTATATACTGTCGATCAACAATTTAGCAGTTATGAGGCACAACATTTTCCATAATTCCAGTGTTAAGACCACCTTTCAGTGACTAGATATTGAAAACATGGAATGTTCATGTTCGCGGGCATGTTCGACATGTTGAACTAATTCGGATGACTCGGGGATGACCATTGATCTTCATTCATTCATTGGAAATGTTTAGTGTCATAAAAATTATTTCTGTTTTTGTTTTTCTATGATTTTCTTTGCAGCATCTTTCGCAAACACCGCCGGAAGAATCCGCCTGAATCCACAAGGGTCATGTATACACTAAAGTTGGTTATCAAAATAGCTTTAAATAGCAACAATGAACGTGGCAAGGAAAAATATGAATTTAAAAGGATTTTTTACCATTGGAATTTATAAACTTTTAAATAGTATAAATGTGCCGTGACCCGTCCACCATTAAGTTAGGCAACAGGTTTATACGGCGACCAAGAGCCAGGACTTGCCGCTGAAAGCGCCCGTCAAACTCGGATATTTAACTCATGCATATCCTCACCAAAATCCAGAAGACGGAACTGCGTCTGATGGAGTGCGAGCGCAGTTATGGATGGATCTATCCTGGAAAGTAGACTTTCTAACCTGGAATTACTTTTGTGCTTCAATTTGCTGAATGGATTTCCTGTGCTTTTGAGCGTGAATATGTCGGACAGAGCCTGAGACAAGAACAAAGCAGTGTATGGACTTTTGCAGTAATTTTGTTTCGTAAAAAGTTTTACTGCATCCATGGGAATGATTTCCTATGCTGGAATATATTTCGTGTTTGTTTCCTGAAATAGACTCATGGAAGCTAAAAGGTGAGCTTGTATGCTACTTCATAAACTTTCGCAATTCTTTTTACCTGAGTGCTATTTGCCTATTTCTCCTTTGATATAATTATAAACTATGGTGAATGACATTTGCGCCGGGGACGAAAAGTATCTATTCTGGCCGCAGCCGAGTGTCTGTAGCCCACGTCCAGCGTCTGTTGTTTTAAAATGTAATGAGCAGATGTATCTTTTTGCCAACTCTGTACTTGTGTGCCATATTGTTACTAATCTTTTAAGATACAGCTGTATATTTCATGTGATCCTATTGAATGTAATAGTTACATCGAATGACTTGTTGGTTGATATTAAAGACCCATTCAGTGATTAGCTCATTCAGAAGATTATGATCAAAATTCAGTTATTTACACCATTGTTAGTAGCATCAGAGAAGATGTAATAAATTATTACATCTTCTCTGGTAGCATACATAATGCTAACATAGACTGCAAGTGGTTGAGTCAGCTGTGTATTCAAGACAAAATATGACATTTTACATGAAAATGTAATTTCTCTATAGCTCCATTTCGCTCGGATCACTGCATGGGACTTTTTAATGTCATTAAACTGAATAAGGCTTGTGAATTGTGCTAAATTGTTTATTATTTTTGTTTATCAAACGAAAGAAAATCGCATCTCTTATTTTAGTGAAACTGCAATTTTTTCTAAAGCCATGCTTTATTTTATGACACTTTGATAAGGTTGTAAAAAAACTGGGAAAACAACAAAAAAATTGTTTTGCACATGTCTTGTAAATATTTTGCGATACATTTTGTCATAAAACAAGCGAAATAATTATGTAAAATCAGCTGTTTTGATTTTGTTATATTTTTCGATGACTATGTTCATGTTCACAGACCATCTGCGAGGGTTAATTATAGAGCATTGCTATGTGCGCGGTACGTTTGTGCATAAAGGTCTAGTAACCTGGGGAAATGATGTACACCTGTGTTTTTGGTATACCACTCCCGTAGTTATGAGCTGTTATGGGCGCACCATTTGATACTCAGGAGGGGACGTGGAAGTTTTTTAACAAAAAAAACTCCCCCACTAGTGAGTGAATGAATTATAAAATTCTTTTTAGCTGTGTATCAAATGCTGCGCTCCTTTTTCCTATTTATGTCACAAACAAGGGTGTTTTTGAAATTATCAGGTGCACTTCTCAGAAATGGGTTTGGTGTATGGTATCAATCGGTCTTCCTATTCTCTTTGTTCTTTTGCTCCTGATTATAAACAATTAGTGCTTGAAACATAATCCTTCACAGGCAACGATGACAAATACAGATTCCCAACAAACATAAAACTAAAACCTTTATAATCCAAAACAATTCTATAACGTGCTGATAACTATAATTATGTAATTGTGATAAAAGATTAAGAAAACGTGTGCTAAATTGCTTGCACCAGAAAATTTTAGTTTTAAATATGTAATTTTCTGTTTGTTTTGAAAATGTTATGCATTATTATTAAATTCACATGTAGAACGTTGCATTTCACTCAGTTTTCTACGCGCACGGCATGCATGTCCAGACGGGCCGGATACCCCGCCTGATACCCTCCTTTCATGTTTTCGCTTCCGACTGTCATGCGTAGTTTTTTTCCTGGATTGTATTCACCATTTTGCTCTGATCTTTGCCGCGATACGTACCGATGTATGCGCCGCATTTCCGTACATGTATAATGTAGGTACATGTATACTCAGGGACCGTGTATACTGAACTTGTTTACAGTCATCAGCGAAACTTTAAGTTATGGGCGGGGCTAAAACATTGCCGCCGCAATAACAACAAACAAACAAGTTCGTAGCCGACGGGTTCCTGTAGCGTGTACCATGTGTAGGAGTTGTAAATCGGCCCCAATGCGGATTTTTATTTTCAAAATTATGGGAAATAAGTGTGATTTTACTTTTAATTTAACTTGTCAACATTCACCAAAATTTTCATCTGATTTTGGCAAAATTTAAAGCAAATTCCCATTTTCAACTGTGATGTACGCCTACATGGTTACTGAGAAACGTATATTATTATTATTATTATTATTATTAATATTATTATTAGTGTTATTATTATTATTTTATTATTATCAAATAGTATTATTATTATTGTTGTTGTTACATTTCCGTACAAATGACTGATTAAATGTACCCATCACAGAAAATCATACTCCTGTATTCTTTGTATTCTGTTTGTTGTATTTTTTATGTGGGCCTATCGCAATATCTGGTATATTTTACCAAAACAGAACTCATTATTGACCATGATATTTTACTTTACAAAATATATTAGTGGTGTGTTCTATTATTATCTGCCAGTTATAATTTGAATCTTCTCTATTCTTGAGATCATGTCATGTGAGGGGTGACTTCCGGTCAAAAACCAAAAATGAATTTTGTTTATTTCGAAAAGTAAACAGCAAATTGACGTTGCTTTCACATATATGCATTGCTACTATCCAGTGCCTGCAGTATATTTTTAGATTCGGGATCAAAGGTCATTAAGGGGTAACATGTTGAAAATATTTATGACCCCAAAGGTCAAAGTTAAGCGGTCAAAGGTCAAACTTTAAGACTGGCATTTCCGGCCCCGGCTAGGTCCAGATCTGTAGCCAGATCTAGTTCTTTCTGTCAACATCATAATCAGCCATCGTAGCCACATGCTTTCAGGTATGATGACCATACTTGGTCAGTAGAACCGTTTGGTGGTGCCACAGATGTCACATGATCAACTTCCGGTCAAATGTCATCCACTTCCGGTCAATGGCCAAAACCTGGATTTTCACTAAAAATGCTACTCCTCCCACATATTACATAGCATCGTGACGTCACTTACACACATGCATCACCTATAGCCAGTGTCTAAAAGTCCTTCACAGAATTGGGATCAAAGGTCATTAAGGGGTCACTTCCGGTCAAAAACCTAAATAATTTTAAGAATTTTTATCTCGACAATTAAACAAAGTAGAATTTTTAAAATTAAAATTGGAACAATGCATTTTGTCGGTGTACATAAGGGTTTTTTTTCATTGAGGTCAAAGGTCATTAAAAGGGTCAAAAGGTCAATCATAAATTTAAAAAAAAATCAAAATCCATGTATAAGTTCCGATTAAGCTGAAATTCACCAGGAATACTCCTTATGACATCCTAAGCACTATGTAATATTTTTGCGGGGTCAAAGGTAATTAAGAGATCACTTCCGGTTTTCACAGATTCATTTGTCATTGCACAGCCGCCATCGGCGCTGTGCATTCTTTTTACCGCGTTCTTCTTCTTCTTCTTTCTTCTTCTTCTGTCAACATCATGTTAATCAGCCATCGTAGCCACATGCTTTCAGCCATGTTGATCAAAGTTGATCACTAGGACCATTGAGTGGTGCCACAACTGTCACATGATCATTTCCGGTCAAGGGGTTACTTCCGGTCAAAAACCAAAATTATCAAAAATTTAAAAAAAAATTTTATCTCAAAATGTAAACAGACCAGAGCAATATAACCATCATACATGAATTGGTATTACCTGATGTATGCACGGTATTTTTATTTTGGGGGTCAAAGGGCATTAAGGGTTCACTTCCTGTTTTTAGCTAAATAACTTTAAGAATTTTTATCTCAACAACTAAACAAAGTAGAATTTTTAATTAAAATTGGAACAATGCATTTTGTCGGTGTACATAAGGTTTTTTTTTTTCATTGAGGTCAAACGTCATTAAGGGGTCAAAAGGTCAATCATAAATTTAAAAAAATCAAAATCCATTTATAAATTCCGATTAAGCTGGAATTCACCAGGAATATTCCTTATGACATCCTGAGCAGTATGTAATATTTTGCGGGGTCAAAGGTTATTAAGGGATCACTTCCGGTTATCAACAAAACCGCCTGGTGGCTGTGCTCGCGGTCGCAGGTGACCGCAACCAATCAGATCTCGTTACAAGCCGACGACGGATGTCGGCTTGTTCTGTCTCTTCTCAATTCTTACAAGCCGACGACGGATGTCGGCTTGTTCTGTCTCTTCTCAATTCTTCTTCTTTCTTTCTTTCTTTCTTTACAAGCCGACGACGGATGTCGGCTTGTTCTGTCTCTTCTCAATTCTTTCTTCTTACCTAGCCGGGACACCGGCTAGGTCTTGTGATGCTATCGGATCTTTCTTCTTCTTTCTTCTGGCAACAAAGCGTGACATTTTGCGTGACTTGCCACGTTTCGCCCTAGCTCTCTTATGCTTTGACAGATTTCAACCATACTTAGCCCAAATGACCACTGGAATAGGCCAAACCTTACGTTTGACTTTGACCTGACTGTGACCTTTGACCTTGACCTTATGGCCAAAAATGTTGATTTCACAAAAAATGCTACTCCTTCCACAAATTACATGCAATGATCATGTGACTCATGCATATGAATCAACATGTGGCAGTGCTTAAAACGTATTTTAAAAAATTGAGGTCAAAGGTCATTAAGGGGTCATTTTCGGTAAAAGTCTGAAAAATTTGTAAAAAATATTCAAAAAATCACTGTCTTTACAAATTACATAGCAGGGAGTCGCCATTAGCACACATGCATCGCTACTAGCCAGGGTCCTTAGGATGCCTACAGTTTTGGGGTCAAATGTTATTAAGGGGTTACTTCCGGTCAAAAACCAAAATTATCAAAAATGTTCAAAAAATTTTTATCTCAAAATATAAACAGACCAGAGTAATATAACCATCATACATGAATCAGTGTTACTTGATGTATAGATGGTATTTTTATTTTGGGGATCAAGGGGTCACTTGCTGTTTTTAGCTAAATAACTACAAGAATTTTTATCTGAACAACTAAACATAGTAGAATTTTTTAATTAAAATGTGAACAATGCATTTTGTCAATGTACATAAGGTTTTTCTTCCATTGAGGTCGAAGGTCATTAAGGGGGTCAAACGGTCAATCAAAAATTTAAAAAAAATCAAAATCCATGTATAAGTTCTGATTACGCTGAAATTCACCAGGAATATTTCTTATATAGATTTTTTTTAAATTTAAACTGTAACAATGCATTTTCTTGGTGTATGAGGTTTTTTTAAATTGGGGTCAAAGGTCATTAAGGAGGTCAAAACGTCAATTTCTGACCCAAAGTTCAAATTAGGGGTCAAAGGTCAAATGTTAAAATTGGTCAAATCAAACTCAAATTCAACAGGAATGATCCTTACGACATTCTAAACATGTTAAAATATTTCTGACCGCAAGGGACAAAGTTGATGGGTCAAAGATCAAATTTTAATTCAAATTTGACCGTATTTTTGCGAAACGAATTAATTTGCAAGAATTTTTTGTACATAAATATTATGTGGATTCAAAATAACTTTGGAATAAGTTTTGTACCAAATGTCACCTTAATGTTTCCCCTCTCTCTTTCTTAAATTCCAAATAATTGCTTTTATTGTATTAGGTAGTTTTATCAGACAGCAGTAAATTATGGCCCTATTGCCATTTGACTCCAAATCTGTGACAACAGCATCATAGACATAGTACACGCGGCAAACTTAAAAGAGAGAGAGAGAGAGTTATGTACAAGATTCACAGTGTCAAGACATGAGCAATCAAACCCACACGCAATCGCGTTACCCGTCTGAACCGTGCACAGTTAGTATCGGAGAGGGAGCAAAACGTTTGCAGCACAGCCAATATCTGTGTTTGCAGCGTCATATAGGCCCAGACTTTGATTTTTAATTTAAATTTAAAATTTTGATGCAATAATTAAAAACAGGATGACAAGACGCAATTTCTTTAAAAAATAAATATAAAGTGTTCGCTCATAGATTTAAAGATTTATGGTTCACCCAAGCTAGTGTGTAGGGGTGGGTGTGACGTGGAGGGGGGGGTCCTGGTCAAGGAATTGAAAGAAACTGAGAAAAAGTGTCTAATTATTGTATGTCTGGATTCTGGTTTATGTCGTAATGCTAACATTTTTGTTTATACTTCTACAGCACATGGATGATGATGATGATGATGATGATGATGATGATGATGATGATGATGATGATGATGATGATGATGATGACGATGACGATGATGATGATGATATCATCATTGATGATATCATCATTCCCCTCCCCCTCTCGTAACCATATAGGCTGGGCTAAATAAAAAATCTCAAAAACAAGCGGAAGAACTAATTACCTAGCCGGGACACCGGCTAGGTCTTGTGATGCTATCGGATCTTTCTTGGTCTTCTTTCTTCTGGCAACAAATTTCAAAATGCTTCTTCTCCTACATGTTACATCCTACAATGACGTCACTTGCACATATGCATCGGCTATATCCAGTGTCTATAAGATGTTCACAAATTTGGGGTCAAAGGTCATTAAGGGGTCATTTCCGGTATTAAACCAAATATCTTCAAAATGCTTCTTCTGCCACAAATTACATAGTACGATGATGTCACTTACACATATGCATCGGCTATATCCAGTGCCTATAAATTATTCACAGAATTTGGGTCAAAGGTCATTAAGGGGTCATTTCCGG
The DNA here is from genome assembly GCF_039555335.1 of Amphiura filiformis. NCBI lineage: Eukaryota > Metazoa > Echinodermata > Ophiuroidea > Amphilepidida > Amphiuridae > Amphiura > Amphiura filiformis. The sequence goes on along the minus strand of NC_092640.1, from coordinate 12,652,670 downwards.
TCTGAAAGCTAAAAATATTTTAAAATCACTGTTTTTACAAATTACATAGCAGAGTGTTGTCATTAGCACACATGCATTGCTACCAACCAGGGTCTTTGGGGTGTCTATAGTTTTGGGGTCAAAGGTCATTAAGGGGTCGCTTCCGGTCAAAAACCAAAAATCATCAAATATGTTCATTTTTTTAAATCTCAAAACGTAACCAGACCAGAGTGACATAAACTTCATATATGCATTAGTGTTACCCGATGTATGCACAGTATTTTTATTTTTTTGGTCAAAGGTCATTTAAACGTCATTTCCGGTTTTAAGCTAAATAACTTCAAGAATTTTTATCTCCATAACTAAGCATAGTAGATTTTTTTTATTTAAACTGTAACAATGCATTTTCGTGGTGTATATGAGGTTTTTTTATATTGGGGTCAAAGGTCATTAAGGTGGTCAAAACGTCAAATTTGCAAAAAAATGTTTAAAATTACGGAAAAATAGCTGTATCTCAGCGTATGAAAGACGGATAAAGCCCCTACATGCTACAGTGATGCACCACTAATGGTGTGAGATGTCCATAAACTTTAAGACTGGCATTTCCGGCCCCGGCTAGGTCCAGATCTGTAACCAGATCTAGTTCTTCTTTCTTTCTTTCTTTCTTCTGGCAACCGCAATCAACTGCATGTAGCTCCGCAATGGATTGACAGATTTCAACCAAAGTTGACCCAAATGACCATTGGGCTAGGCCAAACCCTCCATTTGACTTTGACTTCGCTGTGACCTTTGACCTAGCTATAATGGTCAAAAATGTGATTTCACAAAAAATGCTACTCCTTCCACAAATTACATGCAATGATCATGTGACTCATGCATATGAATCAACATGTGGCAGTGCTTAAAACTTCCTAAAAAGAATTGAGGTCAAAGGTCATTAAGGGGTCATTTCCGGTCTGAAAGCTAAAAATATTCAAAAAATCACTGTCTTTACAAAATATATAGCAGAGAGTCGCCATTAGCACACATGCATTGCTACTAGCCAGGGTCTTTAGGATGCCTACAGGTTTGGGGTCAAAGGTCATTAAGGGGTTACTTCCGGTCAAAAACCAAAAAATGTTCAAAAACTTTTTATCTCAAAATGTAAACAGACCAGAATAATATAACCAACATACATGAATTAGTGTTCCCTGATGTATGCATGGTATTTTTATTTTGGGGGTCAAAGGTCATTAAGGGGTCACTTCCTGTTTTTAGCTGAATAACTTCAAGAATTTTTATCTCAAGAACTGAACATGTTAGAATTTTTTAATTAAAATTGGAACAATGCATTTTGTCGGTGTACATAAGGTTTTTTTACATTTAGGTCAAAGGTCATTAAAGGGGTCAAAAGGTCAATCAAAAATTTTCAAAAAATCAAAATCGATGTATAAGTTCCGATTAAGCTGAAATTCACCAGGAATATTTCTTATGACCTCCTAAGCACAATGTAAGAGCAGTTGACCCCATCCGTAACCCAGGGGTCAAGTTATAGGGTCAAATTGCGGCTTGTATCAGCGTCTGTTGACTCTAGTTCTTTCTTTCTTCTGGCAACCAATCAACTGCATCTAGCTTCGCAAAGGATTGACAGATTTCAACCAAAGTTGACCCAAATGACCACTGGGCTAGGCCAAACCTTCCATTTGACTTTGACCTCGCTGTGACCTTTGACCTAGCTATAATGGTCAAAAATGGGATTTCACAAAAAATGCTACTCCTTCCACAAATTTCATGCAATGATCATGTGACTCATGCATATGAATCAACATGTGGCAGTGCTTAAAACTTCCTAAAAAGAATTGAGGTCAAAGGTCATTAAGGGGGTCATGTCCGGTCTGAAAGCTAAAAATATTCAAAAAATCACTGTCTTTACAAAATATATAGCAGAGAGTCGCCATTAGCACACATGCATTGCTACTAGCCAGGGTCTTTAGGATGCCTACAGGTTTGGGGTCAAAGGTCATTAAGGGGTTACTTCCGGTCAAAAACCAAAAATGTTCAAAAATATTTTATCTCAAAATGTAAACAGACCAGAATAATATAACCAACATACATGAATTAGTGTTCCCTGATGTATGCATGGTATTTTTATTTTGGGGGTCAAAGGTCATTAAGGGGTCACTTCCTGTTTTTAGCTGAATAACTTCAAGAATTTTTATCTCAAGAACTGAACATGTTAGAATTTTTTAGTTAAAATTGGAACAATACATTTTGTCGGTGTACATAAGGTTTTTTTTACATTGAGGTCAAAGGTCATTAAAGGGGTCAAAAGGTCAATCAAAAATTTTCAAAAATCAAAATCCATGTATAAGTTCCGATTAAGCTGAAATTCACCAGGAATATTTCTTATGACATCCTAAGCACAGTGCAAGAGCAGTTGACCCCATCCGTAACCCAGGGGTCAAGTTATAGGGGTCAATTTGCGGCTTGTATTCAGCGTCTGTTGACTCTAGTTTCTTCTTTCTTCTGGCAACCTCGTGACATTTTGCGTGACTTGCCACGTTTCGCCCTAGCTGTCTTATGCTTCGACAGATTTCAACCATACTTGAGCCAAATGACCACTGGACTAGGCCAAACCTTACATTTGACTTTGACCTGACTGTGACCTTTGACCTTGACCTTATGGCCAAAAATGTTAGAAAAAAAAAAAAATGCTACTCCTTCCACAAATTACATGCAATGATCATGTGACTCATGCATATGAATCAACACGTGGCAGTGCTTAAAACTTCCTAAAAAGAATTGAGGTCAAAGGTCATTAAGGGGTCATTTCCGGTCAAAATCTGAAAAATTTGTAAAAATATTCAAAAATCACTGTCTGTACAAATTACATAGCAGAGAGTCGCCATTAACACACATGCATTGCTATTATCCAGGGTCTTTAGGATGTCTACAGTTTTGGGGTCAAATGTCATTAAGGGGTTACTTCCGGTCAAAAACCAAAATTATCAAAAATGTTCAAAAAATTTGTATCTCAAAAGATAAACAGACCAGAATAATATAACCATCACACATGAATCAGTGTTCCCTGATGTATGCATGGTATTTTTATTTTGGGGGTCAAAGGTCATTAAGGGGTCACTTCCTGTTTTTAGCTGAATAACTTTAAGAATTTTTATCTCAAGAACTAAACATGTTAGAATTTTTTAATTAAAACTGGAACAATGCATTTTGTCGGTGTACATAAGATTTTTTTTTTTTCATTGAGGTCAAAGGTCATTAAGGGGGTCAAAAGGTCAATCAAAAATTTAAAAAATCAAAATCCATGTATAAGTTCCGATTAAGCTGAAATTGACCAGGAATATTTCTTATGACCTCCTAAGCACAATGCAAGAGCAGTTGACCCCATCCGTAACCCAGGGGTCAAGTTATAGGGGTCAAATTGCGGCTTGTATCAGCGTCTGTTGACTCTAGTTTCTTCTGGCAACCAATCAACTGCATCTAGCTTCGCAAAGGATTGACAGATTTCAACCAAAGTTGACCCAAATGACCACTGGGCTAGGCCAAACCTTCCATTTGACTTTGACCTCGCTGTGACCTTTGACCTAGCTATAATGGTCAAAAATGTGATTTCACAAAAATGCTACTCCTTCCACAAATTTCATGCAATGATCATGTGACTCATGCATATGAATCAACATGTGGCAGTGCTTAAAACTTCCTAAAAAGAATTGAGGTCAAAGGTCATTAAGGGGTCATTTCGGTCTGAAAGCTAAAAATATTCAAAAAATCACTGTCTTTACAAAATATATAGCAGAGAGTCGCCATTAGCACACATGCATTGCTACTAGCCAGGGTCTTTAGGATGCCTACAGGTTTGGGGTCAAAGGTCATTAAGGGGTTACTTCCGGTCAAAAACCAAAAATGTTCAAAAATTTTTATCTCAAAATGTAAACAGACCAGAATAATATAACCAACATACATGAATCAGTGTTACCTGATGTATGCATGGTATTTTTATTTTGGGGGTCAAAGGTCATTAAGGGGTCACTTCCTGTTTTTAGCTGAATAACTTCAAGAATTTTTATCTCAAGAACTGAACATGTTAGAATTTTTTAATTAAAATTGGAACAATGCATTTTGTCGGTGTACATAAGGTTTTTTTTACATTGAGGTCAAAGGTCATTAAAGGGGTCAAAAGGTCAATCAAAAATTTTCCAAAAATCAAAATCCATGTATAAGTTTCGATTAAGCTGAAATTCACCAGGAATATTTCTTATGACCTCCTAAGCACAGTGCAAGAGCAGTTGACCCCATCCGTAACCCAGGGGTCAAGTTATAGGGGTCAAATTGCGGCTTGTATCAGCGTCTGTTGACTCTAGTTACAAGCCGACGACGGATGTCGGCTTGTTCTGTTTCTTCTCAATTCTTCTTCTTCTTCTTCTGGCAACCTCGTGACATTTTGCGTGAATTGCCACGTTTCGCCCTAGCTCTCTTATGCTTCGACAGATTTCAACCATACTTGAGCCAAATGACCACTGGACTAGGCCAAACCTTCCATTTGACTTTGACCTTGCTGTGACCTTTGACCTAGCTATAATGGTCAAAAGTGTGATTTCACAAAAATGCTACTCCTTCCACAAATTTCATGCAATGATCATGTGACTCATGCATATGAATCAACATGTGGCAGTGCTTAAAACTTCCTAAAAAGAATTGAGGTCAAAGGTCATTAAGGGGTCATTTCCGGTCTGAAAGCTAAAAATATTCAAAAATCACTGTCTTTACAAAATATATAGCAGAGAGTCGCCATTAGCACACATGCATTGCTACTAGCCAGGGTCTTTAGGATGCCTACAGGTTTGGGGTCAAAGGTCATTAAGGGGTTACTTCCGGTCAAAAACCAAAAATGTTCAAAAAATTTTATCTCAAAATGTAAACAGACCAGAATAAGATAACCAACATACATTATTTAGTGTTCCCTGATGTATGCATGGTATTTTTATTTTGGGGGTCAAAGGTCATTAAGGGTCACTTCCTGTTTTAGCTGAATAACTTCAAGAATTTTTATCTCAAGAACTGAACATGTTAGAATTTTTAAATTAAAATTGGAACAATGCATTTTGTCGGTGTACATAAGGTTTTTTTTACATTGAGGTCAAAGGTCATTAAAGGGGTCAAAAGGTCAATCAAAATTTTCAAAAAATCAAAATCCATGTATAAGTTCCGATTAAGCTGAAATTCACCAGGAATATTTCTTATGACATCCTAAGCACAGTGCAAGAGCAGTTGACCCCATCCGTAACCCTGGGGTCAAGTTATAGGGGTCAAATTGCGGCTTGTATTCAGCGTCTGTTGACTCTAGTTACAAGCCGACGACGAACGTCGGCTTGTTCTGTCTTCTTCCAATTCTTTCTTTCTTCTTCTTCTTACAAGCCGACGACGAACGTCGGCTTGTTCTGTCTTCTTCCAATTCTTTCTTTCTTCTTCTTAAGTTAGGCGGGCAGCCTAACTTATTTCTTTCTTGCCATTTCTTTCTTCTTTCTTCTTTCTTTCTTTCTTTCTTCTCACAATTTGCTACTACTTCCACATCCTTGATCGGATTTCGACTAAACTCAGTCACAAGCAGTATTGGGTAGCTGGCTACAAAAGTTATGGGTTGTTTAATGTCGGAGGTCATCCAAGGGGTCACAGGGGTCAAAAAGGTCATGTTAACCGAAAATACTCCAATTGAGCTGAAATTTATATGCAATGATCCTTATGACATTCTAAACATGCTTAAAATATTTTAATATTCATTTAATGTCATTAAGGGTCATAAAGGGTCAAAGGTCAAGTTTTTGAAAATGCTCCAATTGAGCTGGAATTTAAATGCTATGATCCTTATGACATTCTAAACAATTTAAACATATATTTTTAATTCATTTAAGGTCATTAAGGGGACAAAGGGGTCAAAGGTCAAGATTTTCAAAATGCTCCAATTGAGCTGAAATTTAAATGCAATGATCCTTATGACATTCTAAACATGTTTAAAATATTTTAAGATTCATTTAAGGTCATTAGGGGCAATAAAGGGGTCAAAGGTCAAGTTTTCAAAATGCTTCAATTGAGCTGAAATTTAAATGCAATGATCCTTATCTTATCCAGCACAGTATTGCTGCTTCATCAGATCATCACAATCATCCGCCTAACTTACCTCGTGCCCTTGCAAAGGGCACAGTTGCTCTAGTTACAAGCCGACGACGGATGTCGGCTTGTTCTGTCTCTTCTCAATTCTTCTTTCTTCTTTCTTCTTTCTTGCACAGCCGCCATCGGCGCTGTGCATTCTTTTTACCGCGTTCTTCTTCTTTCTTCTTCTTCTTCTTCTTTCTGTCAACATCATTAAATCAACCATCGTAGCCACATGCTTTCAGCCATGTTGATCATAGTTGGTCACTGGGACTATTGGGTGGTGCCACATATGTCACATGATCAACTTCCGATCAAATGTCATCCACTTCCGGTCAGTGGCCAAAAACGTGATTTTCACTAAAAATGCTACTCCTCCCACATATAACATACCATCGTGACGTCACTTGCACACATACATCACCTATAGCCAGTGTCTAAAAGTCCTTCACAGAATTGGGATCAAAGGTCATTAAGGGTCACTTCCGGTAAAAGTCTGAAAAATTTGTAAAAAATATTCAAAAAATCACTGTCTTTACATATTACATAGCAGAGAGTCGCCATTAGCACACATGTATCGCTACTAGCTAGGGTCTTTAGGATGTCTACAGTTTTGGGGTCAAAGGTTATTAAGGGGTTACTGCGGGTCAAAAACCAAAATTATCAGAAAAATTTAAAAAAATTTTATCTCAAAATGTAAACAGACCAGAGCAATATAACCATCATACATGAATTGGTATTACCTGATGTATGCACGGTATTTTTATTTTGGGGGTCAAAGGTCATTAAGGGTTCACTTCCTGTTTTTAGCTAAATAACTTTAAGAATTTTTATCTCGACAACTAAACAAAGAAGAATTTTTTAATTAAAATTGGAACAATGCATTTTGTCGGTGTACATAAGGTTTTTTTTTCATTGAGGTCAAACGTCATTAAGGGGGTCAAAAGGTCAATCATAAATTTAAAAAAATCAAAATCCATTTATAAATTCCGATTAAGCTGGAATTCACCAGGAATATTCCTTATGACATCCTGAGCAGTATGTAATATTTTGCGGGGTCAAAGGTTATTAAGGGATCACTTCCGGTTATCAACAAAACCGCCTGGTGGCTGTGCTCGCGGTCGCAGGTGACCGCAACCAATCAGATCTCGTTCTTACAAGCCGACGACGAATGTCGGCTTGTTCTGTCTCTTCTCAATTCTTTCTTACCTAGCCGGGACACCGGCTAGGTCTTGTGATGCTATCGGATCTTTCTTCTTTCTTCTTCTGCTTCTTTCTTCTGGCAACAAATTTCAAAATGCTTCTTCTCTTACATGTTACATCCTACAATGACGTCACTTGCACATATGCATCGGCTATATCCAGTGTCTATAGGATATTCACAAATTTGGGGTCAAAGGTCATTAAGGGTCATTTCCGGTATAAAACCAAATATCTTCAAAATGCTTCTTCTCCTACATGTTACATCATATAATGACGTCACTTGCACATATGCATCGGCTATATCCAGTGCCTATAAATTATTCACAGAATTTGGGTCAAAGGTCATTAAGGGGTCATTTCCGGTCTGAAAGCTAAAAATATTCAAAAAATCACTGTCTTTACAAATTACACAGCAGAGTGTTGTCATTAGCACACATGCATTGCTACTAACCAGGGTCTTTGGGGTGTCTACAGTTTTGGGGTCAAAGGTCATTAAGGGTCGCTTCCGGTCAAAAACCAAAAATCATCAAATATGTTCATTTTTTTATATCTCAAAACATAACCAGACCAGAGTGACATTAATTTCATATATGTATTAGTGATACCCGATGTATGCACGGTATTTTTATTTTTTGGTCAAAGGTCATTTAGACGTCATTTCCGGTTTTAAGCTAAATAACTTCAAGAATTTGTATCTCCATAACTAAGCATAGTAGATTTTTTAATTTAAACTGTAACAATGCATTTTCTCGGTGTATATGAGGTTTTTTTATATTGGGGTCAAAGGTCATTAAGGAGGTCAAAACGTCAAATTTGCAAAAAAATGTTTAAAATTACGGAAAAGTAGCTGTATCTCAGCCTATGGAAGACGGATAAAGCCCCTACATGCTACAGTGATGCACCATTAATGGTGTGAGATGTCCATAATAGCCGGTCAAATGTCAAGCTTTAAGTTAAGACTGGCATTTCCGGCCCCGGCTAGGTCCAGATCTGTAACCAGATCTAGTTTCTTCTTTCTTCTTCTGGCAACCGCAATCAACTGCATGTAGCTCCGCAAGGGATTGACAGATTTCAACCAAAGTTGACCCAAATGACCATTGGGCTAGGCCAAACCTTCCATTTGACTTTGACCTCGCTGTGACCTTTGACCTAGCTATAATGGTCAAAAATGTGATTTCAAAAAATGCTACTCCTTCCACAAATTTCATGCGATGAGAACATGGTTATATCATGTGACTCGACTTTAGTCGGTGTCTATAGGGTGTGCTCAGATAAGGGGTCAAAGGTCATTAAGGGGTCATTTCCGGTCAAAGTCTAAAAAATATTCAAAAAATCACTATCTTTACAAATTACATAGCAGAGAGTCGCCATTAGCACACATGCATTGCTACTAGCCAGGGTCTTTAGGATGCCTACAGTTTTGGGGTCAAATGTCATTAAGGGGTTACTTCCGGTCAAAAACCAAAATTATCAAAAATGTTCAAAAAAATTTTGTCTCAAAATGTAGACAGACCAGAGTAATATAACCATCATACATGAATCAGTGTTACCTGATGTATGTATGGTATTTTTATTTTGGGGGTCAAAGGTCATTAAGGGGTCACTTCCTGTTTTAGCTAAATAACTTCAAGAATTTTTATCTCAAGAACTAAACATGTTAGAATTTTTAATTAAAATTAGAACAATGCATTTTGTCGGTGTATATAAGGTTTTTTTTCATTGAGGTCAAATGTCATTAAGGGGGTCAAAAGGTCAATTAAAAATTTTCAAAAAATCAAAATCCATGTATAAGTTCCGATTAAGCTGAAATTCACCAGGAATATTTCTTATGACATCCTAAGCACAATGTAAGAGCAGTTGACCCCATCCGTAACCCAGGGGTCAAGTTATAGGGGTCAAATTGCGGCTTGTATTCAGCGTCTGTTGACTCTAGTTTCTTCTTTCTTCTGGCAACCGCAATCAACTGCATGTAGCTCCGCAAGGGATTGACAGATTTCAACCAAAGTTGAACCAAATGACCATTGGGCTAGGCCAAACCTTTCATTTGACTTTGACCTCGCTGTGACCTTTGACCTAGCTATAATGGTCAAAAATGTGATTTCACAAAAAATGCTACTCCTTCCACAAATTTCATGCAATGATCATGTGACTCATGCATATGAATCAACATGTGGCAGTGCTTAAAACTTCCTAAAAGAATTGAGGTCAAAGGTCATTAAGGGGTCATTTCCGGTCAAAATCTGAAAAATTTGTAAAAATATTCAAAAAATCACTGTCTGTACAAATTACATAGCAGAGAGTCGCCATTAACACACATGCATTGCTATTAGCCAGGGTCCTTAGGATGTCTACAGTTTTGGGGTCAAATGTCATTAAGAGGTTACTTCCGGTCAAGAACCAAAATTATCAAAAATGTTCAAAAAATTTTTATCTCAAAATGTAAACAGACCAGAGTAATATAACCATCATACATGAATCAGTGTTACCTGATGTATGCATGGTATTTTTATTTTGGGGGTCAAAGGTCATTAAGGGGTCACTTCCTGTTTTTAGCTGAATAACTTCAAGAATTTTTATCTCAAGAATTAAACATGTTAGAATTTTTAATTAAAATTGGAACAATGCATTTTGTCGGTGTACATAAGGTTTTTTTTTTTCATTGAGGTCAAAGGTCATTAAGGGGTCAAAAGGTCAATCAAAAATTTAAAAAATCAAAATCCATGTATAAGTTCCGATTAAGCTGAAATTGACCAGGAATATTTCTTATGACATCCTAAGCACAATGCAAGAGCAGTTGACCCCATCCGTAACCCAGGGGTCAAGTTATAGGGTCAAATTGCGGCTTGTATTCAGCGTCTGTTGACTCTAGTTGCACATCCGCCATCGGCGATGTGCATTGTTTTTACCGCGTTCTTCTTCTTCTTCTTTCTTTCTTCTGTCAACACTATGATCAGCCATCGTAGCCACATGCTTTCAGGCATGTTGACCATACTTGGTCAGTATAACCGTTTGGTGGTGCCACAGATGTCACATGATCAACTTCCGGTCAAATGTCATCCACTTCCGCTCAATGGCCAAAACTTGGATTTTCACTAAAAATGCTACTTCTTCCACATATTACATAGCATCGTAACGTCACTTACACACATGCATCATCTATAGCCAGTGTCTAAAAGTTATACCACAAAATTGGAATCAAAGGTCATTAAGGGGTCACTTCCGGTAAAAGTCTGAAAAATTTGTACAAAATATTCAAAAAATCACTGTCTTTACAAATTACATAGCAGAGAGTCGCCATTAGCACACATGCATCGCTACTAGCTAGGGTCTTTAGGATGCCTACAGTTTTGGGGTCAAAGGTCATTAAGGGGTTACTTCCGGTCAAAAACCAAAATTATCAAAAAAGTTACAAAATTTTTTATCTCAAAATGTAAACAAACCAGAGTAATATACCCATCATACATGAATTAGTGTTACATGATGTATGCATGGTATTTTTATTTTGGGGTCAAAGGTCATTAAGGGGTCACTTCTTGTTTTTAGCTAAATAACTTCAAGAATTTTTATCTCGACAACTAAACATAGTAGAATTTTTTAAATAAAATTGGAACAATGCATTTTGTCGGTGTACATAAGGTTTTTTTTTCATTGAAGTCAAAGGTCATTAAGGGGTCAAAAGGTCAATCATAAATTTAAAAAAATCAAAATCCATGTATAAGTTCCGATTAAGCTGAAATTCACCAGGAATGGTTATGAGGCGTCACTTCCGGTGTTAAACAAAATACCTTCTAAAATACCTGGCGGTTGTGCATGCTCGCGGTCGCAGGCGACCGCAACCATATCTAGTTACCTAGCCGGGACACCGGCTAGGTCTTGTGATGCTATCGGATCTTTCTTCTTTCTTACCTAGCCGGGACACCGGCTAGGTCTTGTGATGCTATCGGATCTTTCTTCTTCTGGCAACATGTGCGTGACTTGCCACGTTTCGCCCTAGCTCTCTTATGCTTTGACCGATTTTGACAATACTTGGTCACAAACACCACTGACCATGTCCCCACATGTGACATGACATTGAACTCCATTTGACCTTTGACCTGCTCACAATGGCAAAAATGCGATTTTTACTCTAAAATGCTTCTTCTTCCACAAATAACATGTGATGGTGACATGCTCAAGTCATGTAACTTGACTTTGGTCGGTGCCTATAGGGTGTTCACAGATAAGGGGTCAAAGGTCATTAAGGGGTCATTTCCGGTCTGAAAGCTAAAAATATTCAAAAAATCACTGTTTTTACAAATTACATAGCAGAGTGTTGTCATTAGCACACATGCATTGCTACCAACCAGGGTCTTTGGGGTGTCTACAGTTTCGGGGTCAAAAGTCATTAAGAGGTCGCTTCCGGTCAAAAACCAAAAATCATTAAATATGTTCATTTTTTTTAATCTCAAAACGTAACCAGACCAGAGTGACATAAACTTCATATATGCATTAGTGTTACCCGATGTATGCACGGTATTTTTATTTTTTTGGTCAAAGGTCATGTAGACGTCATTTCCGGTTTTAAGCTAAATAACTTCAAGAATTTTTATCTCCATAACTAAGCACACTAGATTTTTTTAATTTAAACTGTAACAATGCATTTTCGTGGTGTATATGAGGTTTTTTTTTATATTTGGGTCAAAGGTCATTAAGGAGGTCAAAACGTCAAATTTGCCAAAAAATGTTTAAAATTACGGAAAAGTAGCTGTATCTCAGCCTATGGAAGACGGATAAAGCCCCTACATGCTACAGTGATGCACCATTAATGGTGTGAGATGTCCATAAACTTTAAGACTGGCATTTCCGGCCCCGGCTAGGTCCAGATCTGTAACCAGATCTAGTTCTTCTTTCTTCTTCTTCTGGCAACAAATTTCAAAATGCTTCTTCTCTTACATGTTACATCCTACAATGACGTCACTTGCACATATGCATCGGCTATATCCAGTGTCTATAGGGTGTTCACAAATTTGGGGTCAAAAGTCATTAAAGGGTCATTTCCGGTATAAAACCAAATATCTTCAAAATGCTTCTTCTTCCACAAATTACATAGTACGATGATGTCACTTGCACATATGCATCGGCTATATCCAGTGTCTATAGGGTGTTCACAGATTAGGGGTCAAAGATCATTAAGGGGGTCATTTCCGGTCTGAAATCTAAAAATATTCAAAAAATCACTGTTTTTACAAATTGCATAGCAGAGTGTTGTCATTAGCACACATGCATTGTTACCAACAAGGGTCTTTGGGGTGTCTACAGTTTCGGGGTCAAAGGTCATTAAGGGGTCACTTCCGGTCAAAAAGCAAAAATCATCAAATATGTTCATTTTTTTAAATCTCCAAACGTAACCAGACCAGAGTGACATAAACTTCATATATGCATTAGTGTTACCCGATGCATGCACGGTATTTTTATTTTTTTGGTCAAAGGTCATTTAGACTTCATTTCCGGTTTTAAGCTAAATAACTTCAAGAATTTTTATCTCCATAACTGAGCATAGTAGATTTTTTAAATTTAAACTGTAACAATGCATTTTCGCGGTGTGTATGAGGTTTTTTTGTATTGGGGTCAAAGGTCATTAAGGAGGTCAAAACGTCAAATTTGCAAAAAAAATGTTTAAAATTACCGAAAAGTAGCTGTATCTCAGCCTATGGAAGACGGATAAAGCCCCTACATGCTACAGTGATGCACCAGTAATGGTGTGAGATGTCCATAAACTTTAAGACTGGCATTTCCGGCCATCATTCCATATCATCATCATTATCATCATCATAATCATCATCGCCCCCCCCCCCTCGTGGGCTGGGCTAAATAAAAAATCTCAAAAACAAGCGGAAGAACTATAAACATTTGTATTATATATCTACGTGTCATCATCGTCGTCGTCATCATGATCATCATCCCCGTCCTCACCTGTCATTCCTCCTCCTCCTCATCATCATCACCACCCCTCCCATAACCATTAGGCTAGGCTAATAAAAGCAACGGGAAAACACTTACATAATTTGTAAGATTTGTATTTATATCTCCGTGTCATTGTCATCATCATAATTCCCCTATATAGGCATGGCATGCAGGGCCAAATATATAAAAAACAAGAGGGAAGAACTTAAAATAATTTGTAACATTTCCATTTATATCTTCGTATCATCATCAAAATCATCATATCATCACAAATTTCTCGCATCTCGTCCTGTCCCGCTGATCATAATCATGTAGGCTATTAAAATGATAAAATCCTCATGATTACGATCATCACCTTCATCAATTTGTATGTGTTGTTAGATTCATTATTTTGCCTATCAAATTGATGAAGGCGATGATTGTAAGATGATGAGCAAGAGAACTGGACTCAGGTCTAGGAAGTTGCTCCCTATTCATGGACCAAATTTATTTGCCTTTAAATTTTGTCGATAATATTAATTGCATGCAGAGCACGCGTGTATATGTAAACACGGGCATGACTGTCAGGCGGCGAATCTCAAAGTGCGTATAAATTGCCTGTGTGATTTTACAGCCGACATCACGCATAGTACATTCGGTGAAACACAAAGGGGTTGTGTGCGTGCATTGGTGCGCGGTACACAATACAATCTCTATGTGGGTACAGTGATGTGGGCGTGGTTTGCGTGAGTGAAAACAGGTTGGTGCACGCACTTGCCATGGGAAAATTATTTTCCCAGTGTGTCTGTGGCGTTGCTCTGAACAAGACACGTTTGTGATTGCTCGTATAAAAACCTCGTGTAACGTGAACGTGAAATAAGAAAATTACTTGCTTGTTTTCTTATTTCTTAATTTCTTGCTTGTTTCCTTACCTCATTCATTCATTTACCCGATCATTCATTTACTCATCTCATTCATTCTTTTATTCTTCCCATCTCTTTTCTCTGCCTTCTTTCTTTCCGTTTGAGACCGAAGCTGCCTAGCTTCAGGTGCCTACCCCAGGCTGTGGGGCCACATAAACGTAGCCAGGACGATAACCAACTTGAGTGCAAGAACTTGATATATACTTATACTTTATACATACTTATATACTTTTATATATTATAAGAACTGATGATTTGATTAAAAGAAACTGCAGTAAGTTATTCAGTAAACTTTGTTATTATTCATATTGTGAAAATCCTCGTCCATCAAAAAAGGTCACGAACGAACATTTGAACTTGAATAAAGAACACTATATACTCAATATCATCATAATTTATCGGTGCTTAATATTATATTCACCCTACTGCACGATAGGCCTAGGCCTACTATATACGAATTTTAGTTACCTAGAAAATACCATTAAATATCTAATAACGCTGTATACTATCATAGCTTATTTCACTACGATAAATAGAGCAATAATTCATTTGTATAGGGATTACAATTATACTGAAGGACAAAACGATTGTATTTGAATAAATTGAATAGGCCTAACTAACAAATATGCCACGCAGATCGAGAAAGTCCGTGCGAAGTCGGAACAGCAGGCAAAGAAAAAGCTTGGTACAAGTTTAGAAAGGCATGAAACAGGGTTAACAAATAAGGTCTTTGGAAACTTCCACCAAGGTGATGAGCGTTTTTCCCCACTATCAAGAGCGAAACAGTGCCCATGTAACAGTTTAGCGATGCTCTGTAGTATCGAGCATGTTGAGAGCACATTGAATTCATCTCATATAGACGAAATGTTGATACATGGGGATGCCTTATATAAGACTACCGCTAGCAAACTAGAAACATGTTTTGAGCTTGCTAATGACGGAATTTTGACGAATGATCAATTGCCAACTAATTTTGCCCTTGGTAATTGCAATTACACAGTTCGGTACGAAACTGTAAGGTACGGAAGGCTTGTTGACGATCCAAACATTGAACGCGACCCACTTACTGTTGAATTAGAAACATCTTTTAATATTACAAATAAGGTCATTTTCAATGTTGATTGTTACATGATGGGCATTTACAAGAATCCAGAGACTGACCGTTTTATATTTTTTGATTCCCATTCGCGAGATGAGTGTGGCTTTCCTGCTGCAGACGGCACTGCAATTGCATTGTTTTTTGAAGACCTTCAACATTTGCATACATATTTGAGTTGTTTGACTAAGACATTGCACTTGGCTGAAAGAATGTTTTACATTGTACCCATTGTTACTAATGAGGATACACATACAAAAAGTGACCCAGGGTGTTCATTCTATCCAACACCGACAAATGACTCATCAGATCATACACAAGTCCAAGAAAAGGAAACGGAAAACACAAGCTCTGTAAATGAAATAAATGAGCAATGTCCCAGACTTTCGAGATGGCAAACTTGGTATCAAGGGCTTTCCGAAGAAAAGAAAAGTGACCTTCTTGACAGAAAGCGTAAACGTGCAAGAGAAGATTATGCTTCGATAGAAATACGTGGTAAAAAGAAACAACAAGCATGTGAAGCATATCAGGATCCAGATATAGCTGAAAGAAAGAAACAACAAGCACGTGAAGCATATCAGAATCCAGATATAGCTGACAGAAAGAAACAACAAGCGTGTGAAGCATATCAGAAACCAGAAATAGCTGAAAGAAAGAAACAGCAAGAACGTGCACATTCACATGATGCATATCAGAATCCAAAAAAAGCTGAAAAAAAGAAACAACAAGCATGTGAAGCATATCAGAATCCAGATATAGCTGAAAAAAAGAAACAACAAGCGTGTGAAGCATATCAGAATCCAGAAATAGCTGAAAGAAAGAAACAACAAGCACGTGCACATTCACATGATGCATATCAGAATCCAGATATTGCTGAAAGAAAGAAACAACAAGCACACGAAGCATACCAAACTCCAGAGAAAGGACGACGTAAACGTACTCAAGCCCGCGAAAGATCTAAAGATGTTTATGGCGACCCGCAAAAGAAAGTATCCAAAATCCAAGAAAACCAATTACGTAGATCAAGAAAGCCTTCTGATATTGACACGGTCGTTTCACGATTCAAATCATTTTGCAAAGAAGGTATGCAGTTGATATTTGTATGTCAAATATGTCAAAGAATTAACTTCAGACACCAGGTTAAAATACTAAAAAAAGAAAACTACAATCAACGGATTCTACTCAAAAGTCTGCCTCCTGACATGTCCATTGAAGATATAAATGTAGTGGAAGATAGGGATGACAGCAAAACATGGGTATGTAATACCTGTCATGCAAGTATGAAAGCTAAACGTATGCCAACAATAGCAACAGTTAACGGGTTGAACATACAAGAACAGCCTCCTGAACTTTCGCATTTGAATATGCTAGAAAGGCACCTAATAGCTCCAGCAATACCCTTCATGAAGATGATATCTCTAATTAAGGGTGCTCAAAAAGGAGTTCATGGCCAGATAGTGTGTGTAAAAGCTGATGTTAACTCAGTTGCCCAAAGTTTACCAAGACTGCCAACGGACCATAGTCTGATCAGAGTAAAACTGAAAAGAAAACTGGAATATAAAGGACATCACATGTGCCAAGATGTCAATCCAAGTAAAATAAGATCAGCACTTGTTTGGTTGAAAGAAAACAACCCTGAATACGAAGATATTGACATTAACTTTGAAGCTTTTGACAACATGTTAGATGACCAGTTAATTCACAGTGACCACTCCGATGATAACAAAGATGACATACCAGATTCAGGAGGAGATGAATGTACACAAGGTGACAGTGATACCTCCCCCAATGTGAATCATATCCAAGATAATGATGATGCTGCTTATGTTCATGACTTTGACAACGATCTCAATGATGAATCGGTCAATCATGCTGATGACAATAGTATGAATGTAGATAATGTCACTGATGAGTGTGGAGATTATATAAGTTTTCGACACTCCCATGATGGCAATGAAGACGTTCATTCTGATAATGAAGATCAGACCAGAGATGACAATGTTGTTGATCGAGATAACATTCCAAGTAATGAAGTCAATGAAAATGAACATGATGTTACAAACACGTCAGCACCGCTGTATTCATTCTTACATGCTGTAGATTTTGCACAGTACGCAGCAGACAAGAGTGATAGCACTATTTTGTCAGTGGCTCCAGGACAAGGCAATAAGCCAGAACACGTTTTAGAAATGGAACCGAAGTGCTTCCCAGTAGAATTTCCAGATGGTTCTAATACGTATAACGAGAGCCGAGAACAAAAGCTGTCGCCCTCTAGATATTTCAATGCCAGGCTCTTTTCAGCTGATAATAGATTTGCCAGGAACCCGGAATATATATTTTTTGCTCTCTACTGCACAGAAGTACATCAAATTCATTCAAATGTATCTATTGCTACCAGAATAGGTTGCACAAAAACTTCAGATGGAAAAAAAATCACAGCATCTATGTTACGAGACCACGAACAGGTGAAGCAACTTATTAAAAGAGACGAAGGTTACCGATTCCTGGCTCAACTTAGAGGAACCCCTGCATACTGGGAAAAATCGAAGAAAGATATCTTTGCAATGATTCGTCAACTAGGAATTCCTACTTTCTTTGTGACATTTAGTGCTGCTGATAGACGATGGATCGAAATACATAATTCTATCCTTAAGATGTTAGGAAAACCACCAATGACACCAGAGGAACATAAGAATATGTCATGGGATGAACATTGCGATATCATCATGTCCAATCCAGTTGCAGCTGCCAAACTGTTTCAGGAAAGATTACACACATTTATCAATGACGTGATTATGTCACCAGCTAATCCTATTGGCAAAGTCAAAGACTACTTCTACAGGACAGAATTCCAGCAACGTGGCTGGCCGCATATTCACATGATTGCGTGGGTTGAAAATGCCCCCAAATGGGTGAAGATCCAGATAATGAGGTCCTAGAATTCGTTGATAGATACATATCATGCGAAATTCCACCAGAAACTGATCCTGAATTACATGAAATTGTTACGAGTGTGCAAGTTCACAGTAAAACTCATACAAGATCGTGCAGAAAAACAGGGAAAACATGCCGGTTTAATTTTCCAAAACCACCATCAGACAGAACATTCATTTGCACTCCAACCATGCCAACAGCAGAAAGAGATGAAAATGATGAAGAACATCAGAAAACCCTAGATCGTGAAACGAAAGCAAAAAATATGCTGAACAACATTTGGGAACTTTTGCAGAATCCTGATCATGACTTTGCAGATTTTTATGACGTTCTTTGTTTAGCTGGAATTGGACAAGACGAATTTGAACAGGCACTAGAGACGCTTTCAAAGCGGCAAACCATGTACCTAAAAAGGCGTCTTGAAGACCAATGGATCAACAATTACAACCCAGACCTGATTCGCTGCTGGAATGGCAACATGGATATTCAATATGTACTCGATCCATATGCATGCGTTATGTATATTGTATCCTACATTACTAAATCAGAAAGAGAAATGGGTGACTTGCTCAGAAATGCTCAGAAAGAAGCAGCACAAGGAAACAATGATGCCATACAGCAATTACGAAAGCTTGGAAGTATCTACCTCCAAAACAGAGAAGTTAGTGTCATGGGAGCAGTCTACCTTATCTGTAGTATGCCTTTGCGAAATAGCACACGAAAAGTAATGTTTCTGCAAACTGCGTTAGACGGACAACGGATATCTCTGCCTCTGACACAACTACAAGCAAATGCAGGTAATTCTGAGCAAGTATGGCAGACTACTCAAATTGAAAAATATCTTGATAGACCAAGTACGCCAAAGTACAACAACATGTGCATGGCCACGTTTTACTCAACTCACTATCAAGTGTCGGCCAAATCGGACAATATCAATAGAGACCCAGATGATAACGTAGATGATGAAACCGATGATGACGAAGCGTCTGATCGTCGTGATAAACTAATACAGTTGAACACCCATGGCATCAAGATGAAAGAACGTAAAGGCAAGCCAGCTGTCATTCGTTACCCAAGGGTATCAAAAAAGAAAGACAGTGAGAGGTATCATATGAATATGCTACGTTTGTACCTTCCTCATAGGAGTCCAAATATCAAGCCAGATAGTTTTCCCACCTACGAAAGTTATCATATGACTGGATACACAACTATCAACAATGACAGACTACGAGTTAAAGACGTGGTTGAACAAAACATGTCAGAATTCGAACCGAAAACAGATGAACTAGATGAAGCGTGGGAAGTACTTCAAGAAGTAGAAAATATGGAAGATGCTTGGGCAGGAATTGCTCCACAATCTGAGCAGCAACGTATTGATGATAGATTAAAAGATGTCAGAATCGAAGACTCAGATGATGACTTAGCTGAAATTGAAGTTCCTGAACTTCAACCAGGAAATAGACCTGGCCAACGTGATGCAGGTTTACCAAGGTGTGCTATTGAAACCCGTAATCCAGATATGACTGAAGAACAGGCAGAGACTATGATGCGTCAGCTTAATGATAAACAACGACAGTTATTTAATCATGTTGCTAAATGGTGCGATGAAAAAGCCAGAAATCACAGAATAGACCCATTTCATATCTTCCTCACTGGAGGTGCAGGAACTGGAAAATCGCATGTGATCAGATGCATCAGTTACTATGCTCAAAAGAAATTTGCAACAATGACCGAGTCCGCTGATGATGTAACTGTGCTATTAATGTCACATCTTGGAACAGCTGCATATAACATTTCTGGTCAAACCATCTGTACAGCCTTAAAAACAGGTATTAGAATGGCCAAAGATTACAAACCTCTTGGAGAACAAAGTCTCAGCACGCTCCGCACAAAGTATCAACACGTACAGCTTGTAATTATAGATGAAATATCTATGGTTAGTGCTACTCAGCTATCGTACATTCACGGACGATTACAACAAATCAAAGGAACATCATACACTTCCTACTTTGGCAATGTCTCTATCCTGGCAGTAGGAGATTTCTTTCAATTACCACCGATAAGTCCACCCACACCTTTGTGTTTCCCACACGAAGAACCCTTGAAAGACTTATGGAATTCACTGTTTGAGAAAGTTGAACTAACTGAAATAATGCGACAGCGGGATGATGCAATATTTGCCCAAATGTTGAACCGACTTCGCGTGCGGAAAAAACGAACCACTTGAAGAAGCAGACAAGGAACTCTTACGTTCCCGCATAGTTCATGAGCACATTCGTCAAGCACCTTCTGACGCGTTACACTTGTTTTACCTCAACGTGGATGTTGACAGTCACAATGAAACAAAGTTAGCTTCACTAAACACGGAAACATTTACTATCAAAGCAGAAGACGTTGACCAAAAGGGTGGCAGAGTGATCAAAGTCCACGAAACACCACATGACACATCACGTCGAAAAGACGACACATCACTTGTACCTTATCTGAAGTTAGCAGTAGGTGCTAGAACTATGCTAATAGCTAACATTGATGTTCCCGATGGTCTTTGTAATGGAGTATCTGGTACCATTAAAGGAATTGAATTCGGTAACTCCAAGAACATGCCACAGGCTGTCTATGTCAGGTTTGACAGTGACAAAATTGGAAGGAAGGCTCGATCATCACAAGTTATACCACCTGAGTATGTATCGTGTGTTGCTATAATGCCACGCAAGGAAACATTTCAATTGAAAGGAAGAAACTTCACTACCACAAGAGAACAGATGCCATTGAAACTTGCTTGGGCTGTTACTGTTCACAAAGTCCAGGGACTGACAACTGAACAAGCTGTGATTTCTATGAAATGTTTCAAAGAATCAATGGCATACGTTGCACTTAGTCGAGTGACAACTTTAGAGGGAATGCATTTAACCAACTGTGATTTTTTTTTTTTTTATTGCAATCCAGATGTAGCACGATATGTTGCAGAGATGCCTACTTGTGATCTATCCAATGCCAATCCTATGCTACCCATCGATCAGAATAAGTATTTCATAATTGCTCATCATAATATACAGAGCTTACGTCGACACATCGAAGACATGAAGAGCAATACAGAAATTAGGAAAGCACATGTTATTTGTTTATCAGAAACATGGTTGACAGACAATAGTAACCTAGAATCTCTTGCAATAGAAGGCTACTCTTTAGAAGCAATACATTCTACTCGAGGCAGAGGTGTGGCAATGTACATTCAAAATGGTGTCAACTACACAGTAGTGCCCATTCCAAGCGATGTATGTGATGCACTTGCAATTAGGACACATGGAAACACAAACATGCTAATTACCGTCATATACAAACCCGTTGGAACTAGTACAGGGACATTTTGTACAGAAATGAATAACATCACTGCACAAACTGATTTACTTGATACAGATTATACAGTCTTTGTTGGCGACTTCAATCACAATTTAATGGGAGGTAGAGCAAATGAGTTCCAGTCCTTAAGCCAATACCATCAAGTTATCACAGATCCTACCACGGCTGGCGGCACTCTTCTTGATCATATCTATGTAAAACCATGTCCTGCATTATATTATGCACAGGTACTTAATACGTATTATTCATATCATAATCCGACTTTCATCGCATTTTAGGTATATCAGTAATCTGGGAATCGATACCCATAGGCCTATACGAAGAAGTACCCACATCTGCAGCATCACATCTGTATAATTTAGTGCAATGTCTGAAAATTAACCTATAGTAATTATTTAGTGCAATTTATAAATATGTAGTGCAATATTTAATGCAATGTCTGAAATTGAACCTCGGAATTGAACCTGTATAAATTATTATGTGCAATCTGTAGCATTTATATAGGACGTTTCGTGCAATGTTTAGTTTCCAATATTTGAAAGTAAATCTTTAATATTTAGTACAACCTGTATATTTAGCAAGTTTATAGTGCAATATTTAATGAAATAAATTGAACCTGCATATTAAGTGCAATCTGTAACATTTAGCACGTTTAGTGCAATATTTAGTATACAATATGTGAAATTAAACCTATAATACTTAACATGCTTAGTGCAATATGTAATGCAATATAGTTTAGTGAAAGTTATATTTGCGCGTATTAGTGCGCCTATAACAAATCTTACTTCATATGAAAATGTAGGCAAAAATGTCAGCCTGCATTATCAATAAAATAAACGGATATTTTATTTCTATCCCTCTCAAAGATAATAGTAGCTCTGAAATGTCAAGAACAGGAACAGGGTAGTGGAAATTACTCCACTACCCCCCCCCCCCCCTTCCATTCACCACCGCCGCGCCACAACGAGACCCATCACCTGGCAAGATTTTAGCCTTGAAGCGGCAGAAGGAGTATAGGCAACATCGCACGTATAACAACCACAGACATATCGGCTCAGCTCCCAGGGGACATGGCACAGTCGACAGCTTTGGTATCGCACGATGCTATATACGATCTTCTACCTCATCGGACAGAAGAAGGCCACACCAAGACTATGGAATATTACAACGGGGCAGGTCATCGAGTTGTCATTTCAAGACGATCGACCAAACATGCTACAAACATTGACAATAACATACTGGAATGAGATTTGAGGATGAAATTCTGTTTCGACGCATGCAGTACCAAGAAAGCAATGGCCAATTTACATGTATGTTGTAAGTACATTTTGATTATGTTGACTGATATGACTTAATAACCCATTTAATACCAAGACCAATTCCGGGAGTTAAAACTTGCAAAATACTCTTTCTTTTAATATTCAATGAATAGTCCAACTGCAGCCCTGATTAAAACCTTAAACAGTATAGAGGCTGCAATGACCATTATACTTCGTTGTTTTGATTAATAAAAATCATAGATACAATTACATTGTCCATTTCCAAAACTAAAATGAATCTCTTCATTAAATAGCCTGTGTCTTCAGAGATACCACTGTAATCTTAGATTTGTTCTCATTAAACAAATTATATCCCTGTTATTGGTTAAAATTTTATATTACATTTACCTTTTTTTTTGCAGGTTTCCTTAAAGGTTTTCCAGACCAACACACGTCCATGGGACCAGGGCTAAGCCTATAGAACCAGACCAAGGCGACAAACTTGATGAGAATTCGGTCAATATATGTCCCTATGTTAGCCTTTCCACGTTTACGGAATATGCGAAATAAGTCTTCAAATTGGGATTTCAAGTTCATTCAAAAAAATCTGTCACCAAAGAATAACGAAAGATTCGAGGAATGTTTTACAAATCAGACTTTCGAGGACCAAATTCCTATAGCACATCAGTACCAAGACTTAAAACCCAGCTTGATCTGCACAAATATTTTGTAAGTACACTTTGTTTTCATTTGATTAATTACAGTTATAATTGATTGATATGATTAATTCCTCAGTGAAACCTTCAAGACATCCAGTTTCTTTTCAAGGTCAATAAAAAATGTTGACCAAGTTTTCGAAATTTCCACCAAAAGTCATCAAGAAATGCTAAATTTTGCTCAAAAATCATAAAAAACCTGTTTTCGCCCAAATATTTTTTGTGAAGTTGATCCTAGATACTTCTAGTTTTTAATAATTTTTAAGGATTTTCTCAAGAAATTAGCATTTTTACCCAAATTTGACCTCCCAGATGGATTCATCAAGTCCTTTCTATTAAAATATGTATATCTTTTATGTCGATCAACAATTTAGCAGTTATGAGGCACAACATTTTCCATAATTCCAGTACCACCTTTCAGTGACTAGATATTGAAAACATGGAATATTCGCGGGCATGTTCGACATGTTGAACTAATTCGGATGACTCCGGGGATGACCATTGATTTTCATTCATTCATTGGAAATGTTTATTGTCTGAAAAAATTATTTCTATTTTTGTTTTTCTATGATTTTCTTTGCAGCATCTTTCGCAAAATAGCAACAATGAACGTGGCAAGGAACAATATGAATTTAAACGGATTTTTTACCATTGGAATTTATATATAACTTTTAAATAGTAAAAATATGCCGTGACCCGTCCACCATTAAGTTAGGCAACAGGTTACGGCGACCAAGAGCCAGGACTTGCCGCTGAAACCGCCCCGCCAAACTCGGATAATAACCCATGCATATCCTGACCAAAATCCAGAAGACGGAACTGCATCTGATGGAGTGCGAGCGCGGTTATGGATCTATCCTGGAAACTAGACTTTCTAACCTGGAATTACGTTTGTGCTTCAATTTGCTGAATGGATTTCTTGTGCTTTTGAGCTTGAATATGTCGGACAGAGCCTGAGACTAGAACAAAGCAGTGTGTGGACTTTTGCAGTAATTTTGTTTCGTAAAAGTTTTACTACATGCATGGGAATGATTTCCTATGCTGGAATATATTTCGTGTTTGTTTCCTGAACGGACATTAGACTCATGGAAGCTAAAAGGTGAGCTTGTATTCTACGTCATAAACTTTCGCACTTCTTTTTACCTGAGTGCTATATTGCCTATTTCTGCTTTGAAATAATTATAAACTATGGTGAACGACATTTGCACCGGGGACGAAAAGTATATATTCTGGCCACAGCCGAGTGTCTGTAGCCCACGTCCAGCGTCTGTTGTTATTTTAACAAATGTATCTTTTTTGCCAACTTTGTACTTAGAAATTTTGTGCCATATTGTTACTAATCTTTTAAGATATCAGCTGTATATTTCACGTGATCCTATTGAATGTAATAATTACATTGAATGACTTGTAAAATGTTGGTTGATATTAAACATGCGCGTATTTTGGGGGGTGCTTTGGGGGCGCCAGCCCCCCGGGGTCAAACCAGGGGGCGGCAAAATTGAAGGGGCGGCGGGAAGAAGAAGGGGCGGCAAAAAGAGGGGCGGCGGAAGAAAAAGGGGCGGCAAAAAGAATTAGTTAAGAAAAAAGGGCGGAAAATGTTAAAAAATTGTACTATACATCAAAATGTGTTGCTTTTGGGGCGGTAGCGCCTATAAATCGTTTTTTTTTCTTTTGCTCTTCACTTTTTCAAACGACCGTAAAAAAAATTGGGGCAACCTTTTCGGACTGTTGAGGAAGGGGCGGCAAAATTGGCTTTTTTTCAGCCCCCCGGGGAAGGGGCGGCCACGGTACGCCACTGTTAAAGACCCATTCAGTGATTTGCTCATTCAGAAGATTATTATCAAAATTCAGTTATTTACACCATTGTTAGTAGCATACGTGTGCTAACATAGACTGCAAGTGGTTGAGCCAAAAGCTGTGTATTCAAGACAAAATATGACATTTTACATGAAAATGTAATTTCTCTATAGCTCCATTTCGCTCGGATGACTGCATGGGACTTTTTAATGTCATTAAACTGAATAAGGCTTGTGAATTGTGCTAAATTGTTTATTATTTTTGTTTATCAAACGAAAGAAAATCCCATCTGTCATTTAGTGAAACCGCAATTTTTTCTAAAGCCATGAAACTTTGAAACTTTGATAAGGTTGTAAAAAAACTGTACATCTTGATATGAGACTGGGAAAACAAAAAAAATTGTTTTGCACATGTTTTGTAAATATTTTGCGATACATTTTGTCATAAAACAAGCAAAATAATTATGTAAAATCAGCTGTTTTGATTTTGTTATATTTTTCGATGACTACTAGTATGTTCACAGACCATCTGCGAGAGTTATTTTTTTAGAACATTGCTATGTGCGCGGTGCGTTTGTGCATATATAAGGTCTAGTAACCTACGGATAGTATTGTCTGGGGAAATGATGTACACCTGTGTTTTTGGTACACCACTCCCGTAGTTATGGGCGCACCATTTGATACTCAGGAGGAAGTTTTTTTAGCTGTGTATCAAATGCTGCGCTCCTATTTATGTCACAAACAAGGGTGTTTTTGAAATTATCAGGTGCACTTCTCAGAAATGAGTTTGGTGTATGTGTATAATGTACAAATTGGTATCAATCAGTCTTCTTATTCTCTTTGTTCTTTTGCTCCTGATTGTAAACAATTAGTGCTTGAACATAATCCTTCACAGGCAACGATGACAAACTTTGTATAATACATAATTACATTACTCTTGACAAATTACAGATTCCCAACAAACATAAAACTAAAACCTTTATAATCCAAAACAATTATATAAAGTGTTGATAACTATAATTATGTAACTGTGATAAAAAGATTAAGAAAACGTGTGCTAAATTGCTTGCACCAGAAAATTTTAGTTTTAAATAATTATGTAATTTTCTGTTTGTTTTGAAAATGTTATGCATTATTATTAAATTCACATGTAGAACGTTGCATTTCACTCAGTTTTCTACGCGCACGGCATGCATGTCCAGATGGGGTCTCCCCATCCAGAAATAGCCTGATACCCCGCCTGATACCATCCTTTCATCTTTTCGCTTCTGACTGTCATGCGTAGTTTTTTTCCTGGATTGTATTCACCATTTTGCTCTGATCTTTGCCGCGATACGTACCGATGTATGCGCCGCATTTCCGTACATGTATAATGTGCGTACATGTATACTCGGGGACCGTGTATACTGAACTTGTTTACAGTCATCAGCGAAACTTAAAGTTATGGGCGGGGCTAAAACATTGCCGCTGCAATAACAACAAACAAACAAGTTCGTAGCCGACGGGTTCCTGTAACGTGTACCATGTGTAGGAGTTGTAAATCGGCCCCAATGCGGATTTTGATTTTCAAAATTTTGGGAAATAAGTGTGATTTTACTTTTAATTTTACAATTAAATCAATAACTTGTCAACACTCACCAAAATTTTCATCGGATTCCCATTTTCAACTGTGATGTAGGCCTACATGGTTACTGAGAAATGTATATTATTATTATTATTAGTGTTATTATTATTATTGTTATTATATATTATTATTATCATTTTAGTACTATCAAATATTATTATTACTGTTGTTGTTACATTTCAATTCCGTACAAATGACTGATTAAATGTACCAAAGACATTTATCACAGAAAATCATACTCATGTATTCTTTGTATTCTGTTTGTTGTAGTTTTTATGTAGGCCTATCGCAATATCTGGTATACAGTGTATTTTACCAAAACAGAACTCATTATTTACCATGATATTTTACTTTACAAAATACATTAGTGGTGTGTTCTATTATGATCTGTCAGTTATAATTTGAATCTTCTCTATTCTTGAGATCATGTCATGTGAGGGTGACTTCCGGTCAAAAACCAAAAATGAATTTTGTTTATTTCGAAAAGTAAACAGGAAATTGACTTTGCTTTCACATATGCATTGCTACTATCCAGTGCCTGCAGTAGATTTTTAGATTCGGGATCATTAAGGGGTAACATGTTGAAAATCTTTATGACCCCAAAGGTCAAAGTTAAGCGGTCAAAGGTCAAACTTTAAGACTGGCATTTCCGGCCCCGGCTAGGTCCAGATCTGTAGCCAGATCTAGTTCTTTCTTCTTTCTTCTGGCAACAAATCAAAATGCTCTTGCTCCGCCAGGGATTGACAGATTTCAACCATATTTGATCCAAATGACCACTGGGTTAGGCAGAACCTTCCATTTGACTTTGACCTGGCTGTGACCTTTGACCTTGACCTTATGGTCAAAAATGTTGATTTCACAAAAAATGCTACTCCTTCCACAAATTACATGCAATGATTATGTGACTCATGCATATGAATCAACGTGCACCAGTGCTCAAAACTTGTAAATAGATTTGAGGTCAAAGGTCATTAAGGGGTCATTTCCGGTAAAAGTCTGAAAAATTTGTAAAAAATATTCAAAAAATCACTGTCTTTGCAAATTATATAGCAGAGAGTCGCCATTAACACACATGCATCGCTACTAGCCAGGGTCTTTAGGATGCCTACAGTTTTGGGGTCAAAGGTCATTAAGGGGTCACTTCCGGTCAAAAAAACAAAATTAAAAATGTTCAAACAATTTTTATCTCAAAAGATAAACAGACCAGAATAATATAACCATCATACATTAATCAGTGTTCCCTGATGTATGCATGGTATTTTCATTTTGGGGTCAAAAGGTCATTAAGGGGTCACTTCCTGTTTTTAGCTGAATAACTTCAAGAATTTTTGTCTCGAGAACTAAACATGTTAGAACTTTTTAATTAAAATTGGAACAATGCATTTTGTCGGTGTACGTAAGGTTTTTTTTCATTGAGGTCAAAGGTCATTAAAGGGGTCAAAAGGTCAATCAAAAATTTAAAAAATCAAAATCCATGTATAAGTTCCGATTAAGCTGAAATTCACCAGGAATATTTCTTATGACATCCTAAGCACAATGCAAGAGCAGTTGACCCCATCCGTGACCCAAGGGTCAAGTTATAGGGGTCAAAGGTCAAATTTCGAAATTGGTCCAATCGAGCTCAAATTCAACAGGAATTATAGAAAGTCATGCGAGACATGACACACAAGCCGACCTGTTGATGGGTCAAGTTTGAGCAATTTAGAAATTTGACCTTTGACCCCTAAACTTTGACCTTTGGGGTCATAAATATTTTTAACATGTTTAGAATGTCGTAAGAATAATTCCTGTTGAATTTGAGCTCGATTGGACCAATTTCGAAATTTGACCTTTGACCCCTATAACTTGACCCTTGGGTCACGGATGGGGTCAACTGCTCTTGCATTGTGCTTAGGATGTCATAAGAAAGATTCCTGGTGAATTTCAGCTTAATCGGAACTTATACATGGATTTTGATTTTTTAAATTTTGATTGACCTTTTGACCCCTTTAATGACCTTTGACCTCAATGAAAAAAAAAACCTTACGTACACCGACAAAATGCATTGTTCCAATTTTAATTAAAAATTCTAACTTGTTTAGTTCTTGAGATAAAAATTCTTGAAGTTATTCAGCTAAAAACAGGAAGTGACCCCTTAATGACCTTTGACCCCCAAAATAAAAATACCATGCATACATCAGGGAACACTGATTCATGTTTGATGGTTATATTATTCTGGTCTGTTTATCTTTTGAGATAAAAATTTTTTGAACATTTTTGATAATTTTGGTTTTTGACCGGAAGTAACCCCTTAATGACCTTTGACCCCAAAACTGTAGGTATCCTAAAGACCCTGGCTAGTAGCGATGCATGTGTGCTAATGGCGACTCTCTGCTATGTAATTTTTTAAAGACAGTGATTTTTGAATATTTTTAGACTTTGACCGGAAATGACCCCTTAATGACCTTTGACCCCTTATCTGAGCACACCCTATAGACACCGACTAAAGTTGAGTCACATGATATAACCATGTCCTCATCGCATGAAATTTGTGAAAGGAGTAGCATTTTTTGTGAAATCAACATTTTTGACCATAAGGTCAAGGTCAAAGGTCACAGCGAGGTCAAAGTCAAATGTAAGGTTTGGCCTAGTCCAGTGGTCATTTGGCTCAAGTATGGTTGAAATCTGTCGAAGCATAAGAGAGCTAGGGCGAAACGTGGCAAGTCACGCAAAATGTCACGATGTTGCCAGAGGAAAGAAAGAACTAGATCTGGTTACAGAGCTGAACCTAGCCGGGGCCGGAAATGCCAGTCATAACTTAAAGTTTGACCTTTGACCGGCTATTATGGACATCTCACACCATTAATGGTGCATCACTGTAGCATGTAGGGGCTTTATCCGTCTTCCATAGGCTGAGATACAGCTACTTTTCCCTAACTTTAAACATTCAGTTGCAAATTTGACGTTTTGACCTCCTTAATGACCTTTGACCCCAATATAAAAAAAAAACTCGTATACACCGAGAAAATGCATTGTTACAGTTTTAATTTTAAAAATCTACTATGCTTAGTTATGGAGATAAAAATTCTTGAAGTTATTTAGCTTAAAACCGGAAATGACGTCTAAATGACCATTGACCAAAAAAATAAAAATACCGTGCATACATCAGGTATCACTAATACATATATGAAATTTATATCACTCTGGTCTGGTTACGTTTTGAGATATAAAAAAATTAACATATTTGATGATTTTTGGTTTTTTCCCGGTAGAGACCCCTTAATGACCTTTGACCCCAAAACTGTAGACACCCTAAAGACCCTGGTTGGTAGCAATGCATGTGTGCTTATGACAACACTCTGCTATGTAATTTGTAAAGACAGTGATTTTTTGAATATTTTTAGCTTTCAGACCGGAAATGACCCCTTAATGACCTTTGACCCAAATTCTGTGAATAATTTATAGGCACTGGATATAGCCGATGCATATGTGCAAGTGACGTCATTATATGATGTAACATGTAGGAGAAGAAGCATTTTGAAGATATTTGGTTTTATACCGGAAATGACCCCTTAATGACCTTTGACCCCAAATTTGTGAATATCCTATAGACACTGGATATAGCCGATGCATATGTGCAAGTGACGTCATTGTAGGATGTAACATGTAAGAGAAGAAGCATTTTGAAATTTGTTGCCAGAAGAAAGAAGCAGAAGAAGAAAGACTAGATCTGGTTACAGATCTGGACCTAGCTGGGCCGGAAATGCCAGTCTTAACTTAAAGTTTGACCTTTGACCGGCTATTATGGACATCTCACACCATTAATGGTGCATCACTGTAGCATGTAGGGCTTTATCCGTCTTCCATAGGCTGAGATACAGCTACTTTTCCGTAATTTTAAACATTTTTTTGCAAATTTGACATTTTGACCTCCTTAATGACCTTTGAAAAAAATAAAAAAAAAATCTTATATACACCGAGAAAATGCATTGTTACAGTTTTAATTAAAAAATCTACTATGCTTAGTTATGGAGATAAAAATTCTTGATGTTATTTAGCTTAAAACCGGAAATGACGTCTAAATGACCTTTGACCAAAAAAAATAAAAATACTGTGCATACATCGGGTAACACTAATGCATATATGAAGTTTATGTCACTCTGGTCTGGTTACGTTTTGAGATTTTAAAAATGAACATATTTGATGATTTTTGGTTTTGACCGGAAGCGACCCTTAATGACCTTTGACCCTAAAACTGTAGACACCCCAAAGACCCTGGTTAGTAGCAATGCATGTGTGCTAATGACAACACTCTGCTATGTAATTTGTAAAGACAGTGATTTTTTGAATATTTTTAGTATTCTGACCGGAAATGACCCCCTTAATGACCTTTGACCCCTTATCTGTGAACACCCTATAGACACCAACCAAAGTCAAGTCACATGACCTAAGCATGTCACCATCACATGTAATTTGTGGAAGAAGAAGCATTTTGAAGATATTTGGTTTTATACCGGAAATGACCCCTTAATGACCTTTGACCCCAAATCTGTGAACACCCTATAGACACTGGATATAGACGATGCATATGTGCAAGTGACGTCATTGTAGGATGTAACATATAAGGAAAGAAGCATTTTGAAATTTGTTGCCAGAAGAAGAAGAAAGAAGGAAAGAAAGAAAGATCCGGTAGCATTTCAAGACCTAGCCGGTGTCCCGGCTAGGTAACTAGATCTGGTTACAGATCTGGACCTAGCCGGAGCCGGAAATGCCAGTCTTAAAGTTTATGGACATCTCATACTATTAATGGTGCATCACTGTAGCATGTAGGGGCTTTATCCGTCTTCCATAGGCTGAGATATAGCTACTTTTCCGTAGTTTTAAACATTTTTTTGCAAATTTGACGTTTTGACCTCCTTACTGACCTTTGACCCCAATAAAAAAAAACCTCATATACACCACGAAAATGCATTGTTACAGTTTAAATACAAAAAATCTACTATGCTTAGTTATGGAGATAAAAATTCTTGAAGTTATTTAGCTTAAAACCGGAAATGACGTCTAAATGACCTTTGACCAAAAAAATAAAAATACCGTGCACACATCGGGTAACACTAATGCATATATGAAGTTTATGCAACTCTGGTCTGGTTACGTTTTGAGCTAAAAAAAAATGAACATATTTGATGATTTTTGGTTTTTGACCGGAAGCGACCCCTTAATGACCTTTGACCCCAAAACTGTAGACACCCCAAAGACCCTGGTTAGTAGCAATGCATGTGTGCTAATGACAACACTCTGCTATGTAATTTGTAAAAACAGTGATTTTTTGAATATTTTTAGCTTTCAGACCGGAAATGACCCCCTTAATGACCTTTGACCCAAATTCTGTGAATAATTTATAGGCACTGGATATAGCCGATGCATATGTGCAAGTGACGTCATTGTAGCATGTAACATGTAGGAGAAGAAGCATTTTGAAGATATTTGGTTTTATACCGGAAATGACCCCTTAATGACCTTTGACCCCAAATTTGTGAATATCCTATAGACACTGGATATAGCCGATGCATATGTGCAAGTGACGTCATTGTAGGATGTAACATGTAGGAGAAGAAGCATTTTGAAATCTGTTGCCAGAAGAAGAAAGAAGCAGAAGAAAGATCCGATAGCATCACAAGACCTAGCCGGTGTCCCGGCTAGGTAAGAACAAGATCTGGCTGCGGTCGCCTGCGACCGCGAGCATGCACAACCGCCAGGTATTTTAGAAGGTATTTTGTTTAACACCGGAAGTGACCCCTCATAACCTTTGACCCTAAATAAAAATCAATAATGTAAACGAGATCTGATTGCGTTCGCCTGCGACCGCGAGGATGCACAGCCAGCAGTGACAAATGAGTTATGACTCCGAATCTGTGAGAACCGGAAGTGATCCCTTAATTACCTTTGACCCCGCAAAATATTACATAGTGCTTAGGATGTCATAAGGAATATTCCTGGTGAATTTTCAGCTTTATCGGAACTTATACATGGATTATGATTTTTTTAAATTTTTGATTGACCTTTTGACCCCTTTAATGACCTTTGACCTCAATGAAAATAAAACCTTATATAAAACGACAAAATGCATTGTTCCACTTTTAATTAAAAAATTCTACTATGTTTAGTTGTTGAGATAAAAATTCTTGAAGTTATTTAGCTAAAACAGGAAGTTACCCCTTAATGACCTTTGACCCCCAAAATAAAAATACCATGCATACACCATGTAACACTAATTCATGTATGATGGGTATATTACTCTGGTTTGTTTACATTTTGAGATAAAAAAAATTTAAACTTTTTTGATAATTTTGGTTTTTGACCGGAAGTAACCCCTTAATGACCTTTGACCCCAAAACTGTAGGCATCCTAAAGACCCTAGATAATAGCGATGCATGTGTGCTAATGGCGACTCTCTGCTATGTAATTTGTAAAGACAGTGATTTTTTGAATATTTTTACAAATTTTTCAGACTTTTACCGGAAGTGACCCCTTAATGACCTTTGATTCCAATTTTGTGGTATAACTTTTAGACACTGGTTATAGATGATGCATGTGTGTAAGTGACGTCACGGTGCTATGTAATATGTGGGAGGAGTAGCATTTTTAGTGAAAATCCAAGTTTTGGCCATTGACCGGAAGTGGATGACATTTGACCGGAAGTTGATCATGTGACATCTGTGGCACCACCAAACGGTTATACTGACCAAGTATGGTCAACATGCCTGAAAGCATGTGGCTACGATGGCTGATCATAGTGTTGACAGAAGAAAGAAAGAACTAGATCTGGTTACAGATCTGGACCTAGCCGGGCCGGAAATGTCAGTCTTAACTTAAAGTTTGACCTTTGACCGGCTATTATGGACATCTCACACCATTAATGGTGCATCGCTGTAGCATGTAGGGGCTTAATCCGTCTTTAATAGGCTGAGATACAACTACTTTTCCGTAATTTTAAACATTTTTTTGCAAATTTGACGTTTTGACCTCCTTAATGACCTTTGACCCCAATATAAAAAAACCTCATATACACCGAGAAAATGCATTGTTACAGTTTAAATTTAAAAATCTACTATGCTTAGTTATGGAGATAAAAATTCTTGAAGTTACTTAGCTTAAAACCGGAAATGACGTCTAAATGACCTTTGACCAAAAAAATAAAAATACCGTGCATACATCGGGTAACACTAATGCATATATGAAATTTATGTCACTCTGGTCTGGTTACGTTTTGAGATATAAAAAAATGAACATATTTGATGATTTTTGGTTTTTGACCGGAAGCGACCCCTTAATGACCTTTGACCCAAAAACTGTAGACACCCCAAAGACCCTGGTTGGTAGCAATGCATGTGTGCTAATGACAACACTCTGCTATGTAATTTGTAAAGACAGTGATTTTTTGAATATTTTTAGCTTTCAGACCGGAAATGACCCCTTAATGACCTTTGACCCAAATTCTGTGAATAATTTATAGGCACTGGATATAGCCGATGCATATGTGCAAGTGACGTCATTGTAGGATGTAACATGTAGGAGAAGAAGCATTTTGAAGATATTTGGTTTTATACCGGAAATGACCCCTTAATGACCTTTGACCCCAAATTTGTGAATATCCTATAGACACTGGATATAGCCGATGCATATGTGCAAGTGACGTCATTGTAGGATGTAACATGTAGGAGAAGAAGCATTTTGAAATTTGTTGCCAGAAGAAAGAAGAAGAAGAAGAAGAAAGATCCGATAGCATCACAAGACCTAGCCGGTGTCCCGGCTAGGTAAAGAACTAGATATGGTTGCGGTCGCCTGCGACCGCGAGCATGCACAACCGCCAGGTATTTTAGAAGGTATTTTGTTTAACACCGGAAGTGACGCCTCATAACCTTTGACCCTAAATAAAAATCAATAATGTAAAATATGCGGGTAATCGGAACTTATACATGGATTTTGATTTTTTTTTAAATTTATGATTGACCTTTTGACCCCCTTAATGACCTTTGACTTCAATGAAAAAAAACCTTATGTACACCGACAAAATGCATTGTTCCAATTTTAATTAAAAAATTCTACTATGTTTAGTTGTTGAGATAACAATTCTTGAAGTTATTTAGCTAAAAACAGGAAGTGACCCCTTAATGACCTTTGACCCCCAAAATAAAAATACCATGCATACATCAGGTAACACTGATTCATGTATGATGATTATATTACTCTGGTCTGTTTACATTTTGAGATAAAATTTTTTAAACATTTTTGATAATTTTGGTTTTTGACCGGAAGTAACCCCTTAATGACCTTTGACCCCAAAACTGTAGGCATCCTAAAGACCCTAGATAATAGCGATGCATGTGTGCTAATGGCGACTCTCTGCTATGTAATTTGTAAAGACAGTGATTTTTGAATATTTTTACAAATTTTTCAGACTTTTACCGGAAGTGACCCCTTAATGACCTTTGATTCCAATTTTGTGGTATAACTTTTAGACACTGGCTATAGATGATGCATGTGTGTAAGTGACGTAACGGTGCTATGTAATATGTGGGAGGAGTAGCATTTTTAGTGAAAATCCAAGTTTTGGCCATTGACCGGAAGTGGATGACATTTGACCGGAAGTTGATCATGTGACATCTGTGGCACCACCAAACGGTTATACTGACCAAGTATGGTCAACATGCCTGAAAGCATGTGGCTACGATGGCTGATCATAGTGTTGACAGAAGAAAGAAAGAAGAAGAAGAAGAAGAACGCGGTAAAAAGAATGCACATCGCCGATGGCGGATGTGCAACTAGATCTGTTAACTTAAAGTTTGACCTTTGATTGGTTATTATGGACATCTCACACCGTTAATGGTGCATCACTGTTTATCCGTCTTCCATAGGCTGAGATACAGCTACTTTTCCGTAATTTTAAACATTTTTTTTGCAAATTTGACGTTTTGACCTCCTTAATGACCTTTGACCCCAATATAAAAAAAACCTCATATACACCGAGAAAATGCATTGTTACAGTTTAAATTAAAAAATCTACTATGCTTAGTTATGGAGATAAAAATTCTTGAAGTTATTTAGCTTAAAACCGGAAATGACGTCTAAATGACCTTTGACCAAAAAATAAAAATACCGTGCATACATCGGGTAACACTAATGCATATGTGAAGTTTATGTCACTCTGGTCTGGTTATGTTTTGAGATAAAAAAAAATGAACATATTTGATGATTTTTGGTTTTTGACCGGAAGCGACCCCTTAATGACCTTTGATCCCAAAACTGTAGACACCCCAAAGACCCTGGTTAGTAGCAATGCATGTGTGCTAATGACAACACTCTGCTATGTAATTTGTAAAAACAGTGATTTTTTGAAGATTTTAGCTTTCAGACCGGAAATGACCCCTTAATGACCTTTGACCCCTTATCTGTGAACACCCTATAGACACCGACCAAAGTCAAGTCAC
Source organism: Amphiura filiformis (assembly GCF_039555335.1). NCBI lineage: Eukaryota > Metazoa > Echinodermata > Ophiuroidea > Amphilepidida > Amphiuridae > Amphiura > Amphiura filiformis. The sequence continues at coordinate 12,616,241 of NC_092640.1, read as the reverse complement.
ATGACCTAAGCATGTCACCATCACATGTTATTTGTGGAAGAAGAAGCATTTTAGAGTAAAAATCACATTTTTGCCATTGTGAGCAGGTCAAAGGTCAAATGGAGTTCAATGTCATATCACATGTGGGGACATGGTCAGTGGTGTTTGTGACTAAGTATGGTCAAAATCGGTCAAAGCATAACAGAACTAGGGCGAAACGTGGCAAGTCACGCACGTGTTGCCAGAAGAAGAAAGATCCGATAGCATCACAAGACCTAGCCGGTGTCCCGGCTAGGTAACTAGATCTGGTTACAGATCTGGACCTAGCGGGCCGGAAATGTCAGTCTTAACTTAAAGTTTGACCTTTGACCGGCTATTATGGACATCTCACACCATTAATGGTGCATCGCTGTAGCATGTAGGGGCTTAATCCGTCTTTAATAGGCTGAGATACAACTACTTTTCCGTAATTTTAAACATTTTTTTGCAAATTTGACGTTTTGACCTCCTTAATGACCTTTGACCCCAATATAAAAAAACCCTCATATACACCGAGAAAATGCATTGTTACAGTTTAAATTTAAAAAAATCTACTATGCTCAGTTATGGAGATAAAAATTCTTGAAGTTACTTAGCTTAAAACCGGAAATGACGTCTAAATGACCTTTGACCAAAAAATAAAAATACCGTGCATACATCGGGTAACACTAATGCATATATGAAATTTATGTCACTCTGGTCTGGTTACGTTTTGAGATATAAAAAAATGAACATATTTGATGATTTTTGGTTTTTAAGCGACCCCTTAATGACCTTTGACCCCGAAACTGTAGACACCCCAAAGACCCTGGTTGGTAGCAATGCATGTGTGCTAATGACAACACTCTGCTATGTAATTTGTAAAGACAGTGATTTTTTGAATATTTTTAGCTTTCAGACCGGAAATGACCCCCTTAATGACCTTTGACCCAAATTCTGTGAATAATTTATAGGCACTGGATATAGCCGATGCATATGTGCAAGTGACGTCATTGTAGGATGTAACATGTAGGAGAAGAAGCATTTTGAAGATATTTGGTTTTATACCGGAAATGACCCTTAATGACCTTTGACCCCAAATTTGTGAATATCCTATAGACACTGGATATAGCCGATGCATATGTGCAAGTGACGTCATTGTAGGATGTAACATGTAGGAGAAGAAGCATTTTGAAATTTGTTGCCAGAAGAAAGAAGAAGAAGAAGAAGAACTAGATCTGGTTACAGATCTGGACCTACCAGGGCCGGAAATGCCAGTCTTAACTTAAAGTTTGACCTTTGACCGGCTATTATGGACATCTCACACCATTAATGGTGCATCACTGTAGCATGTAGGGGCTTTATCCGTCTTCCATAGGCTGAGATACAGCTACTTTTCCCTAACTTTAAACATTCAGTTGCAAATTTGACGTTTTGACCTCCTTAATGACCTTTGACCCCAATATAAAAAAAACCTCGTATACACCGAGAAAATGCATTGTTACAGTTTAAATTTAAAAATCTACTATGCTTAGTTATGGAGATAAAAATTCTTGAAGTTATTTAGCTTAAAACCGGAAATGACGTCTAAATGACCTTTGACCAAAAAATAAAAATACCGTGCATACATCGGGTATCACTAATACATATATGAAATTTATATCACTCTGGTCTGGTTACGTTTTGAGATATAAAAAATTAACATATTTGATGATTTTTGGTTTTTGCCCGGTAGAGACCCTTAATGACCTTTGACCCCAAAACTGTAGACACCCCAAAGACCCTGGTTGGTAGCAATGCATGTGTGCTTATGACAACACTCTGCTATGTAATTTGTAAAGACAGTGATTTTTTGAATATTTTAGCTTTCAGACCGGAAATGACCCCTTAATGACCTTTTGACCCAAATTCTGTGAATAATTTATAGGCACTGGATATAGCCGATGCATATGTGCAAGTGACGTCATTATATGATGTAACATGTAGGAGAAGAAGCATTTTGAAGATATTTGGTTTTATACCGGAAATGACCCCTTAATGACCTTTGACCCCAAATTTGTGAATATCCTATAGACACTGGATATAGCCGATGCATATGTGCAAGTGACGTCATTGTAGGATGTAACATGTAAGAGAAGAAGCATTTTGAAATTTGTTGCCAGAAGAAAGAAGCAGAAGAAGAAAGAAGAAAGATCCGATAGCATCACAAGACCTAGCCGGTGTCCCGGCTAGGTAAAGATCCGATAGCATCACAAGACCTAGCCGGTGTCCCGGCTAGGTAATTGGCAAAAGACAGAACAAGCCGACGTTCGTCGTCGGCTTGTAATTATTCTTACGACATTCTAAACATGTTAAAAATACTTATGACCCCAAAGGTCAAAGTTTAGGGGTCAAAGGTCAAATTTCTAAATTGCTCAAACTTGACCCATTAACAGGTCGGCTTGTGTGTCATGTCTCGCATGACAATTTCTATATAGCTCTTGTTACAAGCCGACGACGAACGTCGGCTTGTTCTGTCTTTTGCCAATTCTTTCTTTCTTTACAAGCCGACGACGAACGTCGGCTTGTTCTGTCTTTTGCCAATTACAAGCCGACGACGAACGTCGGCTTGTTCTGTCTTTTGCCAATTCTTTCTTCTTCTTCTTCTGGCAACAAATCAAAATGCTCTAGCTCCGCCAGGCATTGACAGATTTCAACCACATTTGACCCAAATGACCACTGGGTTAGGCAAAACCTTCCATTTGACTTTGACCTGGCTGTGACCTTTGACCTTGACCTTATGGTCAAAAATGTTGATTTCACAAAAAATGCTACTCCTTCCACAAATTTTATGCGATGAGAACATGGTTATATCATGTGACTCGACTTTAGTCGGTGTCTATAGGGTGTGCTCAGATAAGGGGTCATTTCCGGTCAAAATCTAAAAAATATTCAAAAAATCACTGTCTTTACAAATTACATAGCAGACAGTCGCCATTAGCACACATGCATCGCTACTAGCCAGGGTCTTTAGGATGCCTACAGTTTTGGGGTCAAAGGTCATTAAGGGGTCACTTCCGGTCAAAAACCAAAATTATCAAAAATGTTCAAAAATTTTATCTCAAAAGATAAACAGACCAGAATGATATAACCATCATACATGAATCAGTTTTCCTGATGTATGCATGGTATTTTTATTTTGGGGTCAAAGGTCATTAAGGGGTCACTTCCTGTTTTTAGCTGAATAACTTCAAGAATTTTTATCTCGAGAACTAAACATGCTAGAATTTTTTAATTAAAATTGGAACAATGCATTTTGTCGGTGTACGTAAGGTTTTTATTTCATTGAGGTCAAAGGTCATTAAGGGGTCAAAAGGTCAATCAAAATTTAAAAAATCAAAATCCATGTATAAGTTCCGATTAAGCTGAAATTCACCAGGAATATTTCTTATGACATCCTAAGCACAATGCAAGAGCAGTTGAATCCATCCGTGACCCAAGGGTCAAGTTATAGGGGTCAAAGGTCAAATTTCGAAATTGGTCCAATCGAGCTCAAATTCAACAGGAATTATTCTTACGACATTCTAAACATGTTAAAAATATTTATGACCCCAAAGGTCAAAGTTTAGGGGTCAAAGGTCAAATTTCTAAATTGCTCAAACTTGACCCATTAACAGGTCGGCTTGTGTGTCATGTCTCGCATGACAATTTCTATATAGCTCTTGTTCTTACAAGCCGACGACGAACGTCGGCTTGTTCTGTCTTTTGCCAATTCTTTCTTTCCTCTGGCAACATCGTGACATTTTGCGTGACTTGCCACGTTTCGCCCTAGCTCTCTTATGCTTCGACAGATTTCAACCATACTTGAGCCAAATGACCACTGGACTAGGCCAAACCTTACATTTGACTTTGACCTCGCTGTGACCTTTGACCTTGACCTTATGGTCAAAAAATGTTGATTTCACAAAAATGCTTCTCCTTTCACAAATTTCATGCGATGAGGACATGGTTATATCATGTGACTCAACTTTAGTCGGTGTCTATAGGGTGTGCTCAGATAAGGGGTCAAAGGTCATTAAGGGGTCATTTCCGGTCAAAGTCTAAAAAATATTCAAAAAATCACTGTCTTTAAAAATTACATAGCAGAGAGTCACCATTAGCACACATGCATCGCTACTAGCCAGGGTCTTTAGGATACCTACAGTTTTGGGGTCAAAGGTCATTAAGGGGTTACTTCCGGTCAAAAACCAAAATTAATAAAAATGTTCAAAAAATTTTTATCTCAAAAGATAAACAGACCAGAATAATATAACCATCAAACATGAATCAGTGTTCCCTGATGTATGCATGGTATTTTTATTTTGGGGGTCAAAGGTCATTAAGGGGTCACTTCCTGTTTTTAGCTGAATAACTTTAAGAATTTTTATCTCAAGAACTAAACAAGTTAGAATTTTTTATTAAAATTGGAACAATGCATTTTGTCGGTGTACATAAGGTTGTTTTTTCATTGAGGTCTAAGGTCATTAAGGGGGTCAAAAGGTCAATCAAAATTTAAAAAATCAAAATCCATGTATAAGTTCCGATTAAGCTGAAATTCACCAGGAATCTTTCTTATGACATCCTAAGCACAATGCAAGAGCAGTTGACCCCATCCGTGACCCAAGGGTCAAGTTATAGGGGTCAAAGGTCAAATTTCGAAATTGGTCCAATCGAGCTCAAATTCAACAGGAATTATTCTTACGACATTCTAAACATGTTAAAAATATTTATGACCCCAAAGGTCAAAGTTTAGGGGTCAAAGGTCAAATTTCTAAATTGCTCAAACTTGACCCATCAACAGGTCGGCTTGTGTGTCATGTCTCGCATGACTTTCTATATAGCTCTTGTTTCTTCTTCTTCTTCTGGCAACAAATCAAAATGCTCTAGCTCCGCCAGGCATTGACAGATTTCAACCACATTTGACCCAAATGACCACTGGGTTAGGCAAAACCTTCCATTTGACTTTGACCTGGCTGTGACCTTTGACCTTGACCTTATGGTCAAAAATGTTGATTTCAAAAAAATGCTACTCCTTCCACAAATTTTATGCGATGAGAACATGGTTATATCATGTGACTCGACTTTAGTCGGTGTCTATAGGGTGTGCTCAGATAAGGGGTCAAAGGTCATTAAGGGGTCATTTCCGGTCAAAATCTAAAAATATTCAAAAAATCACTGTCCGTACAAATTACATAGCAGACAGTCGCCATTAGCACACATGCATCGCTACTAGCCAGGGTCTTTAGGATGCCTACAGTTTTGGGGTCAAAGGTCATTAAGGGGTCACTTCCGGTCAAAAACCAAAATTATCAAAAATGTTCAAAAAATTTTTATCTCAAAAGATAAACAGACCAGAATGATATAACCATCATACATGAATCAGTTTTCCCTGATGTATGCATGGTATTTTTATTTTGGGGGTCAAAGGTCATTAAGGGGTCACTTCCTGTTTTTAGCTGAATAACTTCAAGAATTTTTATCTCGAGAACTAAACATGCTAGAATTTTTTAATTAAAATTGGAACAATGCATTTTGTCGGTGTACGTAAGGTTTTTATTTCATTGAGGTCAAAGGTCATTAAGGGGGTCAAAAGGTCAATCAAAAATTTAAAAAATCAAAAGCCATGTATAAGTTCCGATTAAGCTGAAATTCACCAGGAATATTTCTTATGACATCCTAAGCACAATGCAAGAGCAGTTGAATCCATCCGTGACCCAAGGGTCAAGTTATCGGGGTCAAAGGTCAAATTTCGAAATTGGTCCAATCGAGCTCAAATTCAACAGGAATTATTCTTACGACATTCTAAACATGTTAAAATATTTATGACCCCAAAGGTCAAAGTTTAGGGGTCAAAGGTCAAATTTCTAAATTGCTCAAACTTGACCCATTAACAGGTCGGCTTGTGTGTCATGTCTCGCATGACAATTTCTATATAGCTCTTGTTACCTAGCCGGGACACCGGCTAGGTCTTGTGATGCTATCGGATCTTTCTTCTGCTTCTTTCTGGCAACACGTGCGTGACTTGCCACGTTTCGCCCTAGCTCTGTTATGCTTTGACCGATTTTGACTATACTTGGTCGCAAACACCACTGACCATGTCCCCACATGTGACATGACATTGAACTCCATTTGACCTTTGACCTGCTCACAATGGCAAAAATGCGATTTTTACTCTAAAATGCTTCTTCTTCCACAAATAACATGTGATGGTGACATGCTTAGGTCATGTGACTTGACTTTGGTCGGTGTCTATAGGGTGTTCACAGATAAGGGGTCAAAGGTCATTAAGGGGTCATTTCCGGTCTGAAAGCTAAAAATATTCAAAAATCACTGCTTTTACAAATTACATAGCAGAGTGTTGTCATTAACACACTTGCATTGCTACTAACCAGGGTCCTTGGGGTGCTTACAGTTTTGGGGTCAAAGGTCATTAAGGGGTCGCTTCCGGTCAAAAACCAAAATCATCAAATATGTTCATTTTTTATATCTCAAAACGTAACCAGACCAGAGTGACATAAACTTCATATATGCATTAGTGTTACCCGATGTATGCACGGTATTTTTATTTTTTTGGTCAAAGGTCATTTAGACGTCATTTCCGGTTTTAAGCTAAATAACTTCAAGAATTTTTATCTCCATAACTAAGCATAGTAGATTTTTAAATTTAAACTGTAACAATGCATTTTCTCGGTGTATATGAGGGTTTTTTTATATTGGGGTCAAAGGTCATTAAGGAGGTCAAAACGTCAAATTTGCCAAAAAATGTTTAAAATTACGGAAAAGTAGCTGCATCTCAGCCTATGGAAGACGGATAAAGCACCTACATACTACAGTGATGCACCATTAATGGTGTGAGATGTCCATAATAGCCGGTCAAAGGTCAAACTTTAAGATAAGACTGGCATTTCCGGCCGGGCTAGGTCCAGATCTGTAACCAGATCTAGTTCTTTCTTTCTTCTGGCAACAAATCAAAATGCTCTAGCTCCGCCAAGCATTGACAGATTTCAACCATATTTGACCCAAATGACCACTGGGTTAGGCCAAACCTTCCATTTGACTTTGACCTTGCTGTGACCTTTGACCTAGCTATAATGGTCAAAAATGTGATTTCACAAAAATGCTACTCCTTCCACAAATTTCATGCGATGAGAACATGGTTATATCATGTGACTCGACTTTAGTCGGTGTCTATAGGGTGTGCTCAGATAAGGGGTCAAAGGTCATTAAGGGGTCAAAGGTCATTAAGGGGTCATTCTAAAAATATTCAAAAAATCACTGTCTTTACAAATTACATAGCAGAGAGTCGCCATTAGCACACATGCATTGCTACTAGCCAGGGTCTTTAGGATGCCTACAGTTTTGGGGTCAAACGTCACTAAGGGGTTACTTCCGGTCAAAAACTAAAATTATCAAAAATGTTCAAAAAAATTTATCTCTTAATGTAAACAGACCAGAGTAATATAACCATCATACATGAATCAGTGCTACCTGATGTATGCATGGTATTTTTATTTTGGGGGTCAAAGGTCATTAAGGGGTCACTTCCTGTTTTTTAGCTGAATAACTTTAAGAATTTTTATCTCAACAACTAAACATAGTACAACTTTTAATTAAAATTAGAATAATGCATTTTGTCGGTGTACGTAAGGTTTTTTTTTTCCATTGAAGTCAAAGGTCAATAAGGGGGTCAAAAGGTCAATCAAAAATTTAAAAAAAATCAAAATCCATGTATAAGTTCCGATTAAGCTGAAATTCGCCAGGAATCTTTCTTATGACATCCTAAGCACAATGCAAGAGCAGTTGACCCCATCCGTGACCCAAGGGTCAAGTTATAGGGGTCAAAGGTCAAATTTCGAAATTGGTCCAATCGAGCTCAAATTCAACAGGAATTATTCTTACGACATTCTAAACATGTTAAAAATATTTATGACCCCAAAGGTCAAAGTTTAGGGGTCAAAGGTCAAATTTCTAAATTGCTCAAACTTGACCCATCAACAGGTCGGCTTGTGTGTCATGTCTCCCATGACTTTCTATATAGCTCTTGTTGCACATCCGCCATCGGCGATGTGCATTCTTTTTACCGCGTTCTTCTTTACCTAGCCGGGACACCGGCTAGGTCTTGTGATGCTATCGGATCTTTCTTACCTAGCCGGGACACCGGCTAGGTCTTGTGATGCTATCGGATCTTTCTTTCTTCTTCTGGCAACAAAGCGTGACATTTTGCGTGACTTGCCACGTTTCGCCCTAGCTCTCTTATGCTTTGACAGATTTCAACCATACTTAAGCCAAATGACCACTGGATTAGGCCAAACCTTACATTTGACTTTAACCTGACTGTGACCTTTGACCTTGACCTTATGGTCAAAAATGTTGAATAAAAAAAAAATGCTTCTCTTTCCACAAATTACATGCAATGATCATGTGACTCATGCATATGAATCAACATGTGGCAGTGCTTAAAACTTATTTAAAAAAATTGAGGTCAAAGGTCATTAAGGGGTCATTTCCGGTAAAAGTCTGAAAAATTTGTAAAAATATTCAAAAAATCACTGTCTTTACAAATTATATAGCAGAGAGTCGCCTTTAGCACACATGCATCGCTACTAGCCAGGGTCTTTAGGATGCCTACAGTTTTGGGGTCAAAGGTCATTAAGGGGTTACTTTCGGTCAAAAACCAAAATTATCAAAAATTTTCAAAAATTTTTATCTCAAAATGTAAACAGACCAGAGTGACATAAACTTCATATATGCATTAGTGTTACCCAATGTATGCACGGTATTTTTTTTTTTTGTCAAAGGTCATTTAGACGTCATTTCCGGTTTTAAGCTAAATAACTTCAAGAATTTTTATCTCCATAACTAAGCATAGTAGATTTTTTAAATTTAAACTGTATCAATGCATTTTCGCGGTGTATATGAAGTTTTTTTTATATTGGGGTCAAAGGTCATTAAGGTGGTCAAAACGTCAAATTTGAAAAAAAATGTTTAAAATTACGGAACAGTAGCTGTATATCCCGGTGGACGCCGTATCATTAAACAAAATACTACAGTGAAGCACCATTAATGGTGTGAGATGTCCGTAATAGCCGGTCAAAGGTCAAACTTTAAGTTAAGACTGGCATTTCCGGCCCTGGCTAGGTCCAGATCTGTAACCAGATCTAGTTCTTTCTGGCAACAAATTTCAAAATGCTTCTTCTCCTACATGTTACATCCTACAATGACGTCACTTGCACATATGCATCGGCTATATCCAGTGTCTATAGGATATTCACAAATTTGGGGTCAAAGGTCATTAAGGGGTCATTTCCGGTATAAAACCAAATATCTTCAAAATGCTTCTTCTCCTACATGTTACATCCTACAATGACGTCACTTGCACATATGTATCGGCTATATCCAGTGCCTATAAATTATTCACAGAATTTGGGTCAAAGGTCATTAAGGGGGTCATTTCGGTCTGAAAGCTAAAAATATTCAAAAAATCACTGTTTTTACAAATTACATAGCAGAGTGTTGTCATTAGCACACATGCATTGCTACCAACCAGGGTCTTTGGGGTGTCTACAGTTTTGGGGTCAAAGGTCATTAAGGGGTCGCTTCCGATAAAAAAAAAAAAATCATCAAATATGTTCATTTTTTTTATCTCAAAACGTAAACAGACCAGAGTTGCATAAACTTCATATATGCATTAGTGTTACCCGATGTGTACACAGTATTTTTATTTTTTTGGTCAAAGGTCATTTACACGTCATTTCCGGTTTTAAACTAAATAACTTCAAGAATTTTTATCTCCATAACTAAGCATAGTACATTTTTTTAATTAAAACTGTAACAATACATTTTTGCGGTGTGTGTGAGGGTTTTTTTTATATTGGGGTCAAAGGTCATTAAGGAGGTCAAAACGTCAAATTTGCAAAAAAATGTGTAAAATTACGGAAAAGTAGCTGTATCTCAGCCTATGGAAGACGGATAAAGCCCCTACATGCTATCTCCATAACTAAGCATAGTACATTTTTTTAATTAAAACTGTAACAATACATTTTTGCGGTGTGTGTGAGGGTTTTTTTATATTGGGGTCAAAGGTCATTAAGGAGGTCAAAACGTCAAATTTGCAAAAAAATGTGTAAAATTACGGAAAAGTAGCTGTATCTCAGCCTATGGAAGACGGATAAAGCCCCTACATGCTACAGTGATGCACCATTAATGGTGTGAGATGTCAATAATAGCCGGTCAAAGGTCAAATTTTAAGTTAAGACTGGCATTTCCGGCCCCGGCTAGGTCCAGATCTGTAACCAGATCTAGTTCTTTCTTCTTCTTCTTCTTCTTCTTCTGTCAACACTATGATCAGCCATCGTAGCCACATGCTTTCAGGCATGTTGACCATACTTGGTCAGTATAACCGTTTGGTGGTGCCACAGATGTCACATGATCAACTTCCGGTCAAATGTCATCCACTTCCGGTCAATGGCCAAAACTTGGATTTTCACTAAAAATGCTACTCCTCCCACATATTACATAGCACCGTGACGTCACTTACACACATGCATCATCTATAGCGAGTGTCTAAAAGTTATACCACAAAATTGGAATCAAAGGTCATTAAGGGGTCACTTCCGGTAAAAGTCTGAAAAATTTGTAAAAATATTCAAAAATCACTGTCTTTACAAATTACATAGCAGAGAGTCGCCATTAGCACACATGCATCGCTATTATCTAGGTTCTTTAGGATGACTACAGTTTTGGGGTCAAAGGTCATTAAGGGGTTACTTCCGGTCAAAAACCAAAATTATCAAAAAAGTTTAAATTTTTTTATCTCAAAATGTAAACAAACCAGAGTAATATACCCATCATACATGAATTAGTGTTACATGGTGTATGCATGGTATTTTTTATTTTGGGGGTCAAAGGTCATTAAGGGGTAACTTCCTGTTTTAGCTAAATAACTTTAAAGAATTTTTATCTCAACAACTAAACATGGCATGTTGACCATACTTGGTCAGTATAACCGTTTGGTGGTGCCACAGATGTCACATGATCAACTTCCGGTCAAATGTCATCCACTTCCGGTCAATGGCCAAAACTTGGATTTTCACTAAAAATGCTACTCCTCCCACATATTACATAGCACCGTGACGTCACTTACGCACATGCATCATCTATAGCCAGTGTCTAAAAGTTATACCACAAAATTGGAATCAAAAGGTCATTAAGGGGTCACTTCCGGTAAAAGTCTGAAAAATTTGTAAAAATATTCAAAAAATCACTGTCTTTACAAATTACATAGCAGAGAGTCGCCATTAGCACACATGCATCGCTATTATCTAGGGTCTTTAGGATGCCTACAGTTTTGGGGTCAAAGGTCATTAAGGGGTTACTTCCGGTCAAAAACCAAAATTATCAAAAAAGTTTACATTTTTTTTATCTCAAAATGTAAACAAACCAGAGTAATATACCCATCATACATGAATTAGTGTTACATGGTGTATGCATGGTATTTTTTATTTTGGGGGTCAAAGGTCATTAAGGGGTCTCTTCCTGTTTTAGCTAAATAACTTCAAGAATTTTTATCTCAACAACTAAACATAGTAGAATTTTTTAATTAAAAGTGGAACAATGCATTTTGTCGTTGTATATAAGGTTTTATTTTCATTGAGGTCAAAGGTCATTAAAGGGGTCAAAAGGTCAATCATAAATTTAAAAAATCATAATCCATGTATAAGTTCCGATAAAGCTGAAAATTCACCAGGAATATTCCTTATGACATCCTAAGCACTATGTAATATTTTTGCGGGGTCAAAGGTAATTAAGGGATCACTTCCGGTTCTCACAGATTCGGAGTCATAACTCATTTGTCACTGCTGGCTGTGCATCCTCGCGGTCGCAGGCGAACGCAATCAGATCTCGTTTACATTATTGATTTTTATTTAGGGTCAAAGGTTATGAGGGGTCACTTCCGGTGTTAAACAAAATACCTTCTAAAATACCTGGCGGTTGTGCATGCTCGCGGTCGCAGGCGACCGCAGCCAGATCTTGTTCTTCTTCTTTCTTCTGGCAACAAATCAAAATGCTCTAGCTCCGCCAGGCATTGACAGATTTCAACCATATTTGACCCAAATGACCACTGGGTTAGGCAAAACCTTCCATTTGACTTTGACCTTGCTGTGACCTTTGACCTAGCTATAATGGTCAAAATGTGATTTCACAAAAAAATGCTACTCCTTCCACAAATTTCATGCGATGAGAACATGGTTATATCATGTGACTTGACTTAAGTCGGTGTCTATAGGGTGTGCTCATATAAGGGGTCAAAGGTCATTAAGAGGTCATTTCCGGTCAAAGTCTAAAAAATATTCAAAAAATCACTGTCTTTACAAATTACATAGCAGAGAGTCGCCATTAGCACACATGCATTGCTACTAGCCAGGGTCTTTTGGATGCCTATAGTTTTGGGTTCAAAGGTCATTAAGGGGTTACTTCCGGTCAAAAACCAAAATTATCACAAATGTTCAAAAAATATTTTTTCTCAAAATGTAAACAGACCAGAGTAATATAACCATCATACATGAATCAGTGTTACCTGATGTATGCATGGTATTTTTATTTTGGGGGTCAAAGGTCATTAAGGGGTCACTTCCTGTTTTTAGCTAAATAACTTCAAGAATTTTATCTCAACAACTAAACATGTTAGAATTTTTAATTAAAATTGGAACAATGCATTTTGTCGGTGTACATAAGGTTTTTTTTCATTGAGGTCAATGGTCAAAAAGGGGTCAAAAGGTCAATCAAAAATTATAAAAAAATCAAAATCCATGTATAAGTTCCGATTAAGCTGAAATTCACCAGGAATATTTCTTATGACATCCTAAGCACAATGCAAGAGCAGTTGACCCCATCCGTGACCCAAGGGTCAAGTTATAGGGGTCAAAGGTCAAATTTCGAAATTGGTCCAATCGAGCTCAAATTCAACAGGAATTATTCTTACGACATTCTAAACATGTTAAAAATATTGATGACCCCAACGGTCAAAGTTTAGGGGTCAAAGGTCAAATTTCTAAATTGCACAAACTTGACCCATTAACAGGTCGGCTTGTGTGTCATGTCTCGCATGACAATTTCTATATAGCTCTTGTTTCTTCTTACAAGCCGACGACGAACGTCGGCTTGTTCTGTCTTCTTCCAATTCTTTCTTTCTTCTTCTTCTTCTGGCAACCAATTTCAAATTTTGCGTGACTTGCCACGTTTCGACCTAGCTCTCTTATGCTTCGACAGATTTCAACCATACTTGAGCCAAATGACCACTGGACTAGGCCAAACCTTACATTTGACTTTGACCTGACTGTGACCTTTGACCTTGACCTTATGGCCAAAAATGTTGATTTCACAAAAAATGCTACTCCTTCCACAAATTACATGCAATGATCATGTGACTCATGCATATGAATCAACATGTGGCAGTGCTTAAAACTTGCTAAAAAGAATTGAGGTCAAAGGTCATTAAGGGGGTCATTGCTGGTCTGAAAGCTAAAAATATGCAAAAAATCACTGTCTTTACAAATTATATAGCAGAGAGTCGCCTTTAGCACACATGCATCGCTACTAGCCAGGGTCTTTAGGATGCCTACAGTTTTGGGGTCAAAGGTCATTAAGGGGTTACTTCCGGTCAAAAACCGAAATATTCAAAAAAATTTTATCTCAAAATGTAAACAGACCAGAGTCATATAACCATCATACCTGAATCAGTGTTACCTGATGTATGCATGGTATTTTTATTTTGGGGGTCAAAGGTCATTAAGGGGTCACTTCCTGTTTTTAGCTGAATAACTTTAAGAATTTTTATCTCAAGAACTAAATATGTTAGAATTTTTTAATTAAAATTGGAACAATGCATTTTGTCGGTGTACATAAGGTTTTTTTTTCATTGAGGTCAAAGGTCATTAAGGGGGTCAAAAGGTCAATCAAAAATTTAAAAAATCAAAATCCATGTATAAGTTCCGATTAAGCTGAAATTCACCAGGAATCTTTCTTATGACATCCTAAGCACAATGCAAGAGCAGTTGACCCCATCCGTGACCCAAGGGTCAAGTTATAGGGGTCAAAGGTCAAATTTCGAAATTGGTCCAATCGAGCTCAAATTCAACAGGAATTATTCTTACGACATTCTAAACATGTTAAAAATATAATAATATTTATGACCCCAAAGGTCAAAGTTTAGGGGTCAAAGGTCAACTGCGGCGGCTTGTAATCAGAGTCTGTTGACTCTAGTTACAAGCCGACGACGAACGTCGGCTTGTTCTGTCTTCTTCCAATTCTTTCTTCTTCTTCTTCTTCTTCTGGCAACCAATCAAAATGCTCTAGCTCCGCCAAGCATTGACATATTTCAACCATATTTGACCCAAATGACCACAGGGTTAGGCCAAACCTTCCATTTGACTTTGACCTTGCTGTGACCTTTGACCTAGCTATAATGGTCAAAAATGTGATTTCACAAAAAATACTACTCCTTCCACAAATTACATGCAATGATCATGTGACTCATGCATATGAATCAACATGTGGCAGTGCTTAAAACTTGCTAAAAAGAATTGAGGTCAAAGGTCATTAAGGGGGCCATTTCCGGTCTGAAAGCTAAAAATATTCAAAAAATCACTGTCTTTACAAATTATATAGCAGAGAGTCGCCTTTAGCACACATGCATCACTACTAGCCAGGGTCTTTAGGATGCCTACAGTTTTGGGGTCAAAGGTCATTAAGGGGTTACTTCCGGTCAAAAACTGAAATATTCAAAAAAATTTTATCTCAAAATGTAAACAGACCAGAGTAATATAACCATCATACATGAATCAGTGTTACCTGATGTATGCATGGTATTTTTATTTTGGGGGTTAAAGGTCATTAAGGGGTCACTTCCTGTTTTTAGCTGAATAACTTTAAGAATTTTTATCTCAAGAACTAAACATGTTAGAATTTTTAATTAAAATTAGAACAATGCATTTTGTCGGTGTACATAAGGTTTTTTTTTTTTTTCATTGAGGTCAAAGGTCATTAAGGGGGTCAAAAGGTCAATCAAAAATTTAAAAAATCAAAATCCATGTATAAGTTCCGATTAAGCTGAAATTCACCAGGAATCTTTCTTATGACATCCTAAGCACAATGCAAGAGCAGTTGACCCCATCCGTGACCCAAGGGTCAAGTTATAGGGGTCAAAGGTCAAATTTCGAAATTGGTCCAATCGAGCTCAAATTCAACAGGAATTATTCTTACGACATTCTAAACATGTTAAAAATATAATAATATTTATGACCCCAAAGGTCAAAGTTTAGGGGTCAAATGTCAACTGCGGCGGCTTGTACTCAGAGTCTGTTGACTCTAGTTTCTTCTGGCAACCAATCAAAATGGTCTAGCTCCGCCAGGCATTCACAGATTTCAACCATATTTGACCCAAATGACCACTAGGTTAGGCAAAACCTTCCATTTGACTTTGACCCTGGCTGTGACCTTTGACCTTGACCTTATGGTCAAAAATGTTGATTTCACAAAAAATGCTACCCCTTCCACAAATTATATGCAATGATCACGTGACTCATGCATATGAATCAACGTTAACCAGTGCTCAAAACTTGTAAACAGATTTGAGGTCAAAGGTCATTAAGGGGTCATTTCCGGTAAAAGTCTGAAAAATTTGTAAAAAATATTCAAAAAATCAGTCTTTACAAATTTCATAGCAGAGAGTCGCCATTAGCACACATGCATCGCTAATAGCCAGGGTCTTTAGGATGCCTACAGTTCCGGGCTCAAACGTCATTAAGGGGTTACTTCCGGTCAAAAACCAAAATTATCAAAAATTTTCAAAAAAATTTTATCTCAAAAGATAAACAGACCAGAATAATATAACCATCATACATGAATTAGTGTTCCCTGATGTATGCATGGTATTTTTATTTTGGGGGTCAAAGGTCATTAAGGGGTCACTTTCTGTTTTAGCTGAATAACTTCAAGAATTTTTATCTCGAGAACTAAACATGTTAGAATTTTTTTATTAAAATTGGAACAATGCATTTTGTCGGTGTACATAAGGGTTTTTTTTCATTGAGGTCAAAGGTCATTAAGGGGGTCAAAAGGTCAATCAAAAATTTAAAAAAATCAAAATCCATGTATAACTTCCGATTAAGCTGAAATTCACCAGGAATCTTTCTTATGACATCCTAAGCACAATGCAAGAGCAGTTGACCCCATCCGTGACCCAAGGGTCAAGTTATAGGGGTCAAAGGTCAAATTGGTCCAATCGAGCTCAAATTCAACAGGAATTATTCTTACGACATTCTAAACATGTTAAAAATATTTATGACCCCAAAGGTCAAAGGTTAGGGGTCAAAGGTCAAATTTCTAAATTGCTCAAACTTGACCCATTATTTCTTCTTCTTTCTTCTTTCTTCTGGCAACCAATCATAGCTCCGCCAGGGATTGACAGATTTCAACCATACTAGACCCAAATGACCACTGGGCTAGGCCAAACCTTCCATTTCACTTTGACCTCGCTGTGACCTTTGACCTTGACCTTATGGTCAAAAATGTTGATTTCACAAAAAATGCTACTCCTTGGGATTCTCGAGTAATGATATACTATAGGCACAGGAGGAGAGAGAAAACAGAGAGCGTACCACCAGGCTAAATAAGCTGTATTTTTGCCGGAAAGGGTCCGAATAATTGGCAGTCGATGAGCGCCATCTTGGAAAAATAGCTCGAAATAGACTTCCTCGACAGTCGTTCAAGATTGAGGAGATTTTAGCCTGACGATGTTAGACTTGATCAATACGGACTGTCGTTTGTACCGTAGCGGTCTAAATGTGCATATTTCATACATAAAATTAGCTCGAAATTCAATAAAACAAGTAAAATATGGACCTAATGTTCTCTCTACTAACATAAAATTTGATGAAAGGGTTATTTCTTTTTTAAAACAAATAAACATACGTTCAAATTGCCCTACAATCGTACCTGTACTTGCCGGTCTGGAACCAAGACTAATTTGCGCACTCAGATGTCCTAGTAACTGTCAATCAAATACAGGGTAAGTCCTTTTGACCAATAAAGCAGTAACACGCATCATAGCCGTTCACAAGTACGTAAGTTTTAGGCTGCGCACTCCGATGCATAGTAACCGGCATAGCAACTGTCACTCAAACTGCAGGCGAAGTGACATCATTTTTTATACAGGGATTGAATACGAGTGTCACGGCCCTAGTATCGCCCAACGCTAGCTGACACGTTGATTGCAGATTTGCTTGACAGATTGGTGAGTATGGAATTGTGGTTTTATTGTTTTAAATTTCATTTATTTCGCCGTAAATCCCGTTTTGGGTGAATAACAATGTTACTCAAACTGACAGGAAAAATTAATAGATCATGCAGATGTGATTTTTTGGACGTGGTCAAAATGTAAAATGTGTAAAATCAAGGATTTACGAGTTCGATTTTCGTCAATTTTGTGCCATGCTGTGTGTGCTATGTTTTTGCGTGTAAACCAAATTTCATGAAAAACCCCGCAATCTCCTCTTCATTTTCACTCTCAAAGATCATCTTTGGCATGGAAATGCCGCTAAATCGTCATATTTATTCCATGCAGCAGTTATCTCTGATCAGTTTAGTACCAATGTTTGCGTTTGGAGCCTATATAAAGCTAGCGAGATGAAGGCAGATTAGATCGTGTTGTGTTATGAAAAAGTTAAAATTAAAATTTTAAAAGTTAAAATACTCGCCATTTTGGTGTTGACATCATCTTGGCGCGGTGAAGGAATACGGCGTGCCACGTCATCATACGTGCATACATGTAGGATGGGGGATGCGCGGGTGCATGTACTGTGTCATAAACGTCATATTGAAATACACGTCAAAATACTAGAAAGTAAGGGGGCTGTCATTTTCTTCGGAAGGGGGGCCATGAATATACTGGGGGTCATAGAACTTTTTTTACCAAAAAAAGGGGTGGTCATAATTGTTTTACACCAAATATGGGGGGGGTTGACTCAAAATTAAGTTCTTTTTAAAACTTGAAATACAATCCAGAATCAAAATGTGTACACAATCTTTAATGTAAAATTTTCGCGCACTCCACATGCATTTTTCACACTTGCAATCCAAATTTCTGCACATTCCGCACACTTTCTTTAAGCTTACAATCAAAGTTTTTGCACGCTTCGCGCCTTAGTTTCAACAATGAATAATTTGTCTTGAGTCTATGATGGCGGAAAGGGGGTCATAAATTTTTTTTCAACCCGCGATAGGGGGGGGGTCATAAAAAATTTAGCCCGTGATAAGGGAGGTCGTACAAAAATTGACTCCGGTCACCAACATATTCATGACCCCCCTTCCGAAAGAAAATGACAGGCCCCTAAGGATGCTTTTCTACACCATGTGCCACCCATATTTTCAGCTTGCACGAATGTCTCCTTACCATATCCTGCTCGCTGATTGGTTGTCTTGCCAACATTTTATTCAAACTGTCCAGTAAACTTTTTGATGTCAATTTCCCCTTTTTGCCATAAAAATTATATTAAATCGGCCATAAATTTGTCATTCCACAACCAAATTTGGTCAAAAGGGAGCCTATGACATACTCTTCTATGTTCAATATCAAAAATATATGTAATGGATAAGCAAATGTGACACAATCTGGTCCATGGGGCCAAAGGAGGCATTTTTGAAAATTGAACATGCAATAGGCTATCATCTACTGAAATTACCAAAGGTCTAGCATACTTGATTCTAAAGTTATGAAGTTTTTTGATGTCTATTTTGCTATACATGTATTTTATTTTTTTTACTCCATATTTTTACCTTTATCTCAGTTTCAAATTTGCCGCCTTTGGCCCCATGTACACTCACAAAAAACACATGTTGGCCTATACAAGGCCGAATTTGGTATTTGTAATTGTATTTTTTTTTATTGTAAATACTTAAAGAACCACCTGTAGTTTGCCAGTTTACTACATTCTTGTATGAAAACATTTTTTCCTTGAGTACGGGTACTCAATTATCAATTTATATAGTAATATGCCCTGATATATCTGCATGGAAACAAAGTAAAATGAAGTAGATCTGTTATTATTTACAGGTAATCTACCGTAATTCATCAGTCACTGCCACGAGAGACAGTTATCGTATCTCCTAGTAGAAGTTCATCTGAGCATTTTCAGTACTTTGACTTACAAGTAACCTAATTTATCAGTCACTACCACGAGAGACAGCTATCATCATCCTAGTACAAGTTCATCTGAGCATTCTTCAGTACCTTGATATAGGATTTAGGTAAATATATTAAGTAACACCCTATCGTTCATCAGTTTGTACGTATTATGATGACATTATTTATGTACATTTGTTACTAATATTCAAATGTTAATGTATGTGATTTTTGTGACATTTTAAGCATTTGCCAATAACAAAATGCAATTCATACAAAATCAAGTTTTGTTGGATGTGATGAATTGAAATGCCACTTTCATAGCAATACCACACATTCATTTTTGAGGAGATGTGATGAAATGAAAATATCACCAATTCCATCACAAAGCAATGTAATAAAGAAGAATTCAATTTTGTTGGGATATGATCAAATGAAACCACTAATTTCACCACAAAACAATGCAATATACAAAATAATTGTAGGGGGATGTGATGAAATAAAACATCACAACTTTCATCACAAAGCAAAACAAAAACAATTTTTTATTATTATTTGTTGTTGATGTGATGAAATGAAACCTCACTACTATGTATTTAATTCAATACATAAGATTTAATTGGGGGGCTGATGAAATGAAACACCAATTTCATCACAAAACAATACAATACATAAGAATTCATGAGGGCGATGTGATGAAATAAAACATCACCAGTGGGCTAGAGCCAAAATTCCCGTTTGTGGCGGGACGGAATTTTGATAGACATTATAAATTGTAGCTCTGTGACTGTTTATTTTATGGATTCTTCATGTTCTTAATATAAACAAGTAAGTTACAGACTACATTCACAGGCAAGAAAAATAGTCCAAAGAATCAACATGTTGCCACGGTAACACAAATTCATCGATGTGGCGGGACGGAATGATAAACTTCATATATTTGTGAACACAGTACATTTGTTGAAATTTTATCAAAAGTACTGGGATAAAACATTTGTTTCTAACATTGGTATTAACTTCAACTATCCTTGTTTTGTTATGGAAGGAATTATAAAATTCACCCCCCTCTTTATAGTATGCTCATTCATTTAAAAAAATCATGTCAATGTGGCGGGACGGAATATGGCGGGACGGAATTTTGTCCACCATGTCAAAATCAAGAAAAAAAGCAATTGATTCACTTTAAAACTGACAAAATTGTCTTTTCTTTCACTTCCAATGAAAAATTATAGCAAAATATTAATTAAGAAAGAAAATTTTCATCCCTTCCTGAACTTAAAAAAAAATCATCTCAAAATGTGGCAGGGCCATGTTTTACACCACAGACCCTGAAAATAGCATTATTGCTGGCATCCTATCACAAAAGGCCTGAAAAAGAAGAAGTTAAAATAGCTCTGAGTCTAGTGAAGTTGATGAATTCATTTTTTATGTACTTAGGAATGTTTATTACCATAATTGACTAAAATATTTTTTCTCGTCCCTTCCGGAACGTAAAAAAATCACCTCAAAATGTGGCGGCACGGAATTTTACACATATTTTAATTATTTCTTTATTTTTACAAAGTCCACTGAATTTTTTTTTTTTAGTGCTGAAATAGTCTATACAGAAGACCTTTATAATACCATAAACAAAAAAATCCTATCTTTTTAAAATACGGAGTAACATCAAATTTAGCAATTCCGTCCCGCCACACCAAGAGAGCGCTACATGTGTATTTTAGTGCTTGCAGTCCGAAATTGACAGGCAAATTTTACTTTTTTTTGCCGATTCATAATCTTTGGTTAGTAGTCTATTAAACCAGAGGAGAAATTCACTCCTGTGACAATTTCTAAATTTTAGGTTGAGTGATGACCATTTTTGGCTCTGGCCCCAATGTCATCACAAAGCAAAACAATACATTCAATTTTTTGAGGGTTGTGATATGAAACTAATTTCATCACAAAACGATAAAATACATTAATTCATTTTGGGGCGATGTGATGAATGGAAACAGCATCAATTTCATCACAAAGCACTACAAGGCTTGAAAATTAGGCCTACTAAAAATAAAATTCGGTTTCCGTCCCTCTTTTTTGGTGCCGCAAAAAAAAAATTTTATGCCACTTTTGGAAAAATAAATTTTTTCAAGAGTCGTCCGTGTCGAAATTCGGACATGAAGTTGTTGGAAATCACATATATTTTATTTTTCCCCCGACTTTCTGCCATTCAATGATTAAAGAAATACAGTTGAATTGATAGATAATATTTATCGCGATATAGGCCAATGCACAACTTTTTTATTTTATGAAAACAGCGTGCAGCAGGACTCGTAATATTAAGTAGGCCTACAACTATTGAAAACCACTGAACTATTTTGTCTGTGAAAAAATTAAAGCACCAAACATCCGCACAAAACCAACCAAATAGTAGCATAAAACCCGCAAAGTAGTAGTAAAACTAATTCCCATAAAGCTCGTATTAAAAAGAGCAAGTAATAAAAAAGTTAAAATGCTAAAAATGATGTAGGCCGAAAAATTGTGTAATCTTCCTTGCCCTAGACACTCAACGATAAACCCCTATCAAGTATGAATAAAAGACTGTTCATTGTCCAAATATTTCAGGAATTTGTGCATTTTGTTAGCACCGAAATAACAAAAATTAAAATAACTAACCTGGCAGATTTCAGGATTAACCAACATTTATTTTCTCATGCCGCTCGCCCATGCCTGCATATTATCCCGTCAAGAAACTCAACCCTAGGCCTACATTTTCAACATGTAAATATAATTCCATAGTGATAAATAGTGAACGTTGCATTGGAGATGAGGATATTTAGATGATACAGATATTAAGCACATGTTAATTGGGGGTATGGGGATGTCCCATATCTGTATTATTATAGGTCTACGTTATTTGTTTAATTTTGTAATGATAATGCTAAAAATAAATAAGACCCTGGGAAATACCCATGCCGACGGAATGGCTAAAATATGCGTCCAAATTAAAAAATTGTGCAACCATGTAAAATAAGGGAGGCTAAGATCATGATACAACTAAGCAAAACTTGTCGCTGATCCCCGATGATTTTTTGTTCGATCAACCCCCATGGGAACAAACGGTCAAACAAATGTCCCGACCGTCATATTGGAATCGCGCACTTTCGCGCTTATCCTGTTGAGGACGATTTCATCTCTTAATCTCCCAACACATGAATTCTGTAAACAGCTTTGCACAACCAACCAATCACGAAGGGAATTCCTAGGTATTCCCTAGTACGTCATATGCATAAATTATTATAATGTCGATGGAGCTGCAGTTGTTAAAATCAGCTGTCGTACCACTACTCGTGTTCGAGGGGACCTGTAAAAATATTTTTTGTCGTTTTCAGTAAACTTCGGCCTTTACGTGAGTTCAAAATAATAATGA
This sequence comes from Amphiura filiformis, assembly GCF_039555335.1. NCBI lineage: Eukaryota > Metazoa > Echinodermata > Ophiuroidea > Amphilepidida > Amphiuridae > Amphiura > Amphiura filiformis. The sequence continues at coordinate 12,593,640 of NC_092640.1, read as the reverse complement.
ATTTGAATTACAATATACTAACAAATAAAAAATAACGGACAAGACAAGCAAGGTAAGCAAATGTTTTTATTAAAATTTCTCTTTATTTAAAACTTTTCTCACTGACGCGACGTCAACATGATAATAATAATGATTACGTATGTCCTGAGCATGCTGGGGTCGATATTAAATTTACATAGCGAGTCAACATTTTTTCTGTGATTCGGGTCGTGTGCAAAGTACAAAACATGTGCTTTGTGTCACAAATCGGAGAGAGCTACGTGCTACGTGCACGGTATTTTTATTTTTTTGGTCAAAGGTCATTTAGACGTCATTTCCGGTTTTAAGCTAAATAACTTCAAGAATTTTTATCTCCATAACTAAGCATAGTAGATTTTTAAATTTAAACTGTAACAATGCATTTTCGCGGTGTAGATAAGGGTTTTTTTTATATCGGGGTCAAAGGTCATTAAGGGGGTCAAAACGTCAAATTTGGCAAAAATGTTTTAAAATTACGGAAAAGTGGATATATCTCAGCCTATGGAAGACGGATTAAGCCCCTATATGCTACAGTGATGCACCATTAATGGTGGGGGAAGTCTATAATAGCCTCGGCCCAAATGGTCAAAGTTTAAGGTCAAAGTTCAAAGCCGTCTTGTGTGTCATGTCTCGCATGACTATTTAGCTCTTGTTGAAAACTTTCACCTGTGAATATAAAATTTAAGACCAAGAATATAGAAGTTTAAGCATATATGCTATGATCTGCTAGGAACTGCTGGCCCTTTTGAAATGCATCAAGGAAGCCAGTGAGAAGAAAGGCCTTCTTCTAAATGCCAAGAAGACTAAAGTAATGGTTATTGATGGAACTGGAGAGGACTTTTTGATGTATGGTCAAAAGATTGAGAAGGTTAAACAATTTGCTTATCTGGGATCAATGATAGACAACAAAGGTGATAGCACATCTGAGATCAAAAGAAGATTTGCTATGGCAAGGACAACAACTCAGAGTATGTCAAAGATCTGGAAGAGTCGTGGCAAATTGTCTTGTCAAACACTGACTTTGAAATAAAAAGATTTGAGATGTACATAGAACATTTACAATTATTTTCATGCATGCATAGTTACCTCCTCAACTTCCAAGGTTAATTAGTTACTTTATTTGCTTCAAACACACGTTCCACAACTTTATCAGAAATGTTATCATCCACTTTCATGAAATTGCAAACCATTCAACCAAAATTCCATTCTTAAGGGAATTATATTTCGGTCTATCTCTTAATTGGGATTTCATACTCGGATCTTCAAAGGTCTTAAAGCAATATTGTGTGATTTGCTTAAAGAATAGATTCCTATTTGTTTTCCACAAAATGTTAGTTTTTACTGATTACATTGTCCCCATTTAATTTCAAGCCAAACAAATGCGGTAAAACGAAGAAAATTGCTATTTCATTCCAGCACCTACAATGTGTGTTTTGCTCGCCGATCGTATATTATTATTGAGACTTTCACGCAGCTGACGTATAATAAGACGTAATTAATGTTTTCATTCCCAAGCATACATTTCACATGTTATTAGAACTGGATAACACGAACTCCTGATAACAAGTAAAATTTGAATTCCGCACAACTTCGTGTTAATGAGTTTCCACTATATTTGTATTTATTGTTATCATTCACAGGTAACCAAACTTCTTGTCAGACACAATCTACTTACATAAATACTAGATTACACAACAGAAATTGAGTTCAACCAGACAAAACAACAATAACAGAGGTGTAAACCAAACTACTGAGTGTACAATACAGTACAGAATTCCGTTGGAGCAGCCACCAAAACAAAACTGGTTCAGGAAACCCACCCACACTAATCGGGTTCAGTTTTACTGAACCCACCAACACTAAACGGGTTCAGTTCTACTGACCCACCAACACTAAACGGGTTCAGTCATACTGAACCCACCAAACACTAAACGGGTTCAGTTATACTGAACCCACCCACACTAAACGGGTTCAATTATACTGAACCCACCAACACTAAACGGGTTGCACACCCACACTAAACAAAATAGAATACACATAAACAAATAAGAAAACACATTAAAGAACGAAAGAAAACACCAATACTAAACGGGTTGCACACCCACACTAAACAGAAAAAAAAACACAAATCAGAGAACACAAAATAGAATACACAGAAAGAAATAAGAAAACACATTAAAGAACGAAAGAAAACACCAACACTAAACGGGTTGCACACCCACACTAAACAAAAAAAAACACAAATCAGAGAACACAAAATAGAATACACAGAAAGAAATAAGAAAACACATTAAAGAACGAAAGAAAACACATTAAAGAAAGAAAACACATTATAGAAAACACATTAAAGAAAGAAAACACATTAAAAGAAACAAAGAAAACACAGGAAACACAAAGAAAATACAAGGAAAGAAAACACGTTAAATAAACCCAGTTCAATTTATTCCATATTTTATTACTAGCTGTACTGTTAATCGTTGTATTATTCCTTATTTAAAGTTGTTTTATTGAATAACCTTATTTGTACTTTTATTTATCATTCATATTATATAAGTCAAGTTCTACTTTTTATAGTGTTTTGAATTTGTACCAAGATTGTGTACTTTAAAAGTTTTTACTAAATCGTTAAACCTGCTGTACTGTTAATCATTGTATTATTCCTTATTTAAAGTTGTTTTATTGAATAACCTTATTTGTACTTTATTTATCGTTCATATTATATAAGTCAAATTCTACTTTTTATAGTGTTTTGAATTTGTACCAAGATTGTGTACTTTAAAAGTTTTTACTAAATCGTTAAACCTACCATAGGTTCCAAGTTATTAGTTTTACTTAATCTCATTTAACAACCTTACGTATATATTCGTTCTTACCAATGACAAAGTCTTTATCGTTGATATTCATAATAAATATTGTATGTAATCATATTTTGTAAATATTGCAAAATACTTTATAATATTTTCTTGCTTGTCTTCACACACAGAATACACACTTTTTGCACAGAATTGAAATACACAAAATTGAAACACAGACTACACAGAAATTAAACAAAATAATTAGACTATAGAAACAGTTGAACCAAAGAAGAAATCCATAATCCATTGAAACAGCTATATAAAAAAAGCAAAACCAAAAGCACGTGTTTATCGGAAACAGATCAACAAAACAAAACAAGAATCAGAACTATAAGAAACAACAATAATGCCGCGTCCATCAAAGAAATCGCGTGTTGCAAAAGCAAGACACAGTAAAAAGACAATTCAAAGTAATGAAAAAGAACCTGTTACTGTATGCATTGATGATACTGACATTACATATGAAAAACGGGTTTTGGCTCATTTCCATCAAGGAGACGATCAATTCAGTCCTGAATCAAAGGGTGTACAATGTTCTTGTAACTCTCTTGCAATGTTATGTTGCATTCCAAATATCTTGCACAATATGACATCTGAAGATTTAGATCAAATTTTGAGATACGGTGATGGACTTTACAAATTCGTAAGCCAAGATTTACAAGCAAGAGATGAGTTTGAAGGCAGTTATCTGTACAATGAACAATTACCGAAGATGTTCCCCCTAGGTGAATCGTCATACACAGTTCGCTACGATATCAATAGGTATGGAAGATTAGACAGTCAACCTGACAGTGAACTAGAGTCACTTGACGTTGAATTGCTGGCCGCTTTCGGTGTTTCAAGAACAAACATTTTGATACTTCCACCTTACATGATGGCAATATATTATGACAACACAACTGGCCAGTACCTATTGTTTGACTCACATTCTCGAAATGAATTCGGATTTCCAACGCCAGAGGGAACTGCTGTTGCTTTATGGTTTCCAAACTTTGACAATCTAAAGCAATACTTAAATGTATTGACCGAACGGTTAAATTTACACGACAAAGGATTTTCTATCCAACCAATACATATAGAGACTACTTCACAGATGTCACTATCTTCAAATGTGTCCTTTTCCACAACATGTACATCTGCTCATTGTCCGAGACCGGATACTGTCCTTATAAATGACTGTAGTGATGTTGAAGTGCAAATGAATGTAAATAGACCAGACATTCATCTGACAATACCACATGAAAAGTCTAAACCACGTGAAGGCCCAGAAACACACATAAACGACAGTTCAATTTCTGACCCCATTCGCATTGCCTACGTAAATCAAGTGGCTGGTACTTTCCATCAGGGTGATTTTCTATTTAGTGACGATTCTAGAGGTGTGCAATGCTCTTGCAATACATTAGTGTATCTTTGCCGCATTCCTTTCATTTCCCAAGAATTAAATTCTGTGAATTTAGATCAAATATTGAAGGATGGCGATTATTTGTATAGAACTTTATCCCAGAAATTACGTTTATCAGGTGAACTTCACGATAGTGGCTATTTAGAAAACACGCAACTACCTACAGAATGTAAATTACAAGACAATTCAGCATATGCAATCAATTATGAACCCTTAAGCTATTGCATACTCGAACGAGAGGATGGTAATGACCTAGAACCACTCAATGTTCAATTGCAAGCAGCATTTGCAGTGTCAAATTTAAATATACTGATATTTCAATCGTACATGATGGCAATTTACAGGGATTCAGCAACCGGACGCTACATGTTCTTTGATTCACATTCACGGGATGAATTTGGGTTTCCCACAGCAAATAACGGTCATTCGGTACTTTTGGTTTTTGAAGACTTTGACAATTTACATTCTTACCTGAAAGTCTTGTGTTCAAAATTGAAAGTCACAACTGAAATATTCGGTATTCAGTCTGTTCATATTCAAATGACCAGCGAAATGTTATCAGAACATAGCATTCAAGACGAGGCAGGCTGTTCCACGTGGACTAAAAGTCAAGATATATCACAGACGAAGTCGACACGACTTTCAAGATACCAAAAATGGTATCAAAGTTTGACTACCGAACAAAAAAATGAAAGACTCGAAAAGAAACGAAAAATGTCAAAGGAACAATATGAAATAACCGAATACGCAGAGCGTAAAAAATTGCGGGCACGTCAAAAATACGAAATTCCTGAAAATGCAGACAACAAACGTGATCAGGCACGTCAGCAATCAAAGAAATCATATGAAATTCCAGAAAATGCAGAGAAAAAACGTCAGCAATCAAAGAATTCATATGAAATTCCAGACAATGCAGAGAAAAAACGTGATCAGGCACGTCAGCAATCAAAGAAATCATATGAAATTCCAAAAAATGCTGAGAAAAAACGTCAGCAATCAAAGAAATCATATGAAATTCCAGAAAATGCAGAGATAAAACGTCAGCAATCAAAGAAATCATATGAAGTTCCAGAAAATGCAGAGAAAAAACGTCAGCAATCAAAGAAATCATATGAAATTCCAGAAAATGCAGAGAGAAAACGTGATCAGGCACGTCAGCAATCAAAGAAATCATATGAAATTCCAGATAACGCAGAGAAAAAACGTGATCAGGCACGTCAGCAATCAAAGAAATCGTATGAAATTCCCGAAAATGCAGAGAAAAAGCGTCAGCAAACACAGTCAAATATGTACAGGAAAAAATCAGATATCAGTTCAGTTATTTTGCATTTTCAAGAATCCTGTAGAAATGATCAGCTTACATACGTGTGTCAGATATGTCAACGTATATTTTTTAAGAGACAAGTCAGGGCACTGTACACTAGCGCCTACAATCGGTCTATCCTGGAACAAAGTTTACCTTGCAACACCGATATAAATGCATTACCCGCAACGAAAAATGATGAAGTTCATGATCAAGTGTGGATTTGCAGAGCATGCCAAGATAATATATTAAAAGACCGTGTACCAAAGTTGGCAACTGTGAACAAATTGGCATTAGTACAACAACCGCAGCAATTAGCCGAACTGAACATGCTTGAAAGACATCTCATTTCACCAGCAATTCTTTTATGAAAATGATCCCATTGATTAAAGGTGCTCAAAAAGGTATCAGTGGACAAGTCGTGTGCGTAAAAGCCAATGTTAATAACACAGCTGCGTGTTTGCCAAGACTACCAACGGAACAAAGTCTTATCCGGATCAAGTTAAAGCGTCGCCTCATTTACAAAGGACATCATATGTGTCAGGACGTTAATCCAGAAAATGTTAGACAAGCACTTACATGGTTGAAAGCCAATAATCCGGTATTTGAAGATATCGATATCAACTTTGATCAGTTTGATTCTATGTTAGACGACCAATTGATTTCTGGCGAACACGATCAAGAAAATGACATCAGCGCAGAACCCCATTCCCCAAATGGGACCGAACTCGCGACTGAATCTATAGCTAGTGACAGCACAGAATTGATCGAATACATCGATATTGATGAAGAACAAGACATGCACGACCAAGATAAGGATAGTAGTGACAACATAGAAATGTACGAACACGATCAAGAAAATGACATCAGCGCAGAACCCCATTCTTCAAATGAGAGTGAACTTGCGACTGAATCTATAGCCAGTGACAGCACAGAATTGTACGAATACATCGATATTGATGAAGAGCAAGACATGCACGACCAAGATGAGGATAGTACTGACAAAATAGAAATGTACGATGAAGGACAAGACTTGGACAACCATGATGATGTTAATGATGATGATGCTGCTACTAATAATGATGATGACGATGATTTTAGTAATGATAATGAGGATGATCATGACATTACGAACACATCTGCTCCTCTGTATTCCTTTTTGCACCCGGTTGATTTTTCTCAATATCTTGCAGACAAGCATGACGAATCAATCCTCTGTGTAGCTCCAGGAGAAGGTAATAGGCCACAAAAGGTTTTGGAAATGGAAGCACAATCTTTTCCCGCCGAATTCCCGGATGGATCAAATACTTTCAATGAGGACAGAGAAGATAAATTATCGCCATCTCGCTATTTCAATGCACGCATATTTTCAGCAGACAACAGGTTTGCCAGAAACCCAGAATATCTATTTTTTGCGTTGTATGCAACAGAGGTACAACAGATTTGTGACAATATTCAAATTGCACTTCGCAGAGGTAGTACCAAGACTGCAGATGGAAGAAAGATAACAGCTTCAATGTTAAGAAACTATGAAGAAGTAAAGGGTCTGATTCGAAGAGATGAAGGGTACAGATTCCTAGCCAAGATACGAGGAACGCCCGCTTTCTGGGAAAAATCAAAGAGAGATGTTTTCGCAATGATACGGCAACTAGGTATTCCTACCTTTTTTCTCACCTTTAGTGCTGCTGATAGACGTTGGATTGATATAGACAATGGTATCCTAATATCACAGGGAAAACCGCCAATGACTGCAGAACAGCATAAAAACATGACCTGGGAAGATCATTGTAAGATCATCATGTCAAATCCAGCAACAGCAGCCAGAATGTTTCAGCAAAGAGTCCATACGTTAATAAATGACGTCATTCTTTCTCCAGCCAATCCTATTGGAAAAGTCGAAGACTATTATTACAGAACCGAGTTCCAACAGAGAGGTTGGCCACATATTCACATGATAGCATGGGTGAAAGATGCGCCAGAATTCGATACAGATACAGACGAGGAAATCGCTGAATTCATTGACCAATATGTGTCATGTGAACTTCCTCCAGAGGAAGACGTCGAATTGCATGAAATAGTATCAAAAGTACAGATGCATACTAAATCCCATACAAAGTCATGCAGAAAAACTGGTCAGGTATGCCGCTTTAACTATCCGAGGCCACCATCGAACGAAACCTTCATTTGCAGACGTCCAGAACCTATAGACGATCTAGATCTAAATGAACTGGAAGCGGAAGTGGAGCGTGAAGATAGAAAAGAAAAGGAAGAGAATGCAAAGGAGACTATAAAGAAAATGTGGAAAGAAATTGAATCAGCCACCGATGATACAGATTTTGATGAAATCCTCCAGAAAATGCAAATAACACACAGTCAATTTGAAACATGCTTAAGCACACTTGCCAAAAGAAACACTGTCTATCTGAAACGACGTCTCAAAGATCAATGGGTAAACAACTACAATCCTCATTTGATAAGATGTTGGAATGGAAACATGGACATACAATACATATTAGACCCATTTGCGGCTACAATATACATGCTCTCGTACCTGACAAAGTGTGAAAGAGAAATGGGTGACTTGCTCAGAAACGCACAAAGAGAAGCAAGAGAAGGTAATGCCGATGTTCTTACCGAACTTAGAAAACTTGGTAATGTGTACTTGCAACACAGAGAAATCAGTGTAATGGGTGCTATTTACATGGTTTGCAGTATGCCTTTGAAACAAAGCTCACGTAATGTTGCGTTTGTTCAAACTGATGTTGATGGACATAGGATATCGTTGCCACTCCAACAACTTCAAGAGAATGCTGGAAATTCTGAAGAAGTTTGGCAAACTTCCCAAATTGAGAAGTACATCGGTCGACCAAAGGTAGCAAAATATGAAAACATGTGTATGGCAAAATTCTTCTCTAGCCATTACCAAGTGTCTAGCAAAGAAAGTACACAGACAGAAAACGAAACTGATGATCAGACAGAAGATGACCAAAGTGATCATGAAGATGGAAGTGTACCGAAAGAAGGAATTAAGAGATGTCGACCAAAGAAAAAGGCTATCGCATTGTCGGGATGCTCAGCGAAAATGAAACAACGAACCACCGGAAAACCAGCTGTCATTCGTTATCCTCGAGTATCAATTCATAGGGATAAAGAGCGTTACCATATGAACATGCTACGCCTATATCTGCCACACAGAAGAAAGCAAATCAAACCTGAATCATATGAAACGTATGAAAGTTACCACTTACAAGGTCGCGTAACCATTAATGGGGAAATCGTTTCAGTTCAAGAAATAGTGCAACAGAACATGAAAGAATTCGAACCAGATAACGGTGCCCTAGATAATGCATGGGATGCACTCCAAGAAATACCCGACCTTCAGGATGCATGGAATGCTTTAAATCCACAAGGAGAACAACAACAGCAGGATGATAGATTGGAGCGTAATATACATGTGGATTCAGATGACGAGCTTGCTGAAATCGAAATTCCTGAATTACAACAGCCGCAACAAAAACGTCAAGATTTACCGAGGTGTGCAATAGAAACATGCCGTCCTGAAATTACAGCAGAACAAGCAGAATCTATGATGCGACAGTTGAACGACAAACAACGTCAACTATTTAACTATGTTACCAAGTGGTGCAATGACAAGGCCAGTGACCATACCATATCACCATTCCACATTTTTCTTACTGGAGGAGCTGGAACTGGAAAATCACATCTGATCAAGTGCATAACATATTATGCTAGAAAAACCTTTCTTCCAATGACAGAAAATGTTGAGGAAGTGACTGTTCTACTACTTGCCCACATGGGAACTGCCGCCTTTAATATATATGGCCAAACAATATGTACTGGGTTAAAGATACCTCCCAAAGGATCACATCATTACACGCCTCTTGCAGAAGAATCTGTAAACACGTTGCGAATGAAGTATCGACACCTACAACTTGTCATTATTGATGAAATATCTATGGTGAGTGTACCAGTTTGACTATATACATGGTCGATTGCAACAGATCAAAGGTTCTTCAGACACCACTTACTTTGGCAATGTGTCAATTCTTGCAGTTGGAGATTTTTATCAATTACCGCCTATTTCTCCAAGAACACCATTGTGTCTTCCCCGTGATGATATATTAATGGACATCTGGAACCTATTGTTCAATGTTGTTGAACTGACAGAAATTATGCGTCAAAAAGATGATGTCGTCTTTGCTCAAATGCTCAACAGACTTCGCACAAGGAAACGAAATGAACAAATAAGCGATATTGATATGAAGTTACTTCAGTCACGTACAGTTTCAGATAGCCATGATAACGGACTCTCCGCTCACAATGACGCAATGCATCTATTTTATCGCAACAATGATGTCGATGAACATAATGAGAAAATGCTAGCTACCCTGAGTACACATATACATACGATAAAAGCCATTGACATTGATCAAACAGGTGGGCGTATCATAAGAATAAATGAGCAACCACATAAGACAAAACGCAAAGATCGCAGCACAACTTTGGCAGATGAACTAAAATTAGCAGTAGGTGCCCGAGTTATGCTGATCTCGAACGTTGATGTGACTGACGGTCTGTGCAATGGAGTTTCTGGTGTATTTAAAGGTATCGAATTCTGCAACTCGACAAATATGCCAACTGTCGTATATGTCAAATTTGATAGTTCTCGTATTGGTGCCAAGGCAAGAATAACAGAATTCATCCCACCACACTATCAAGAATGTACTCCCATAAAGCCACGCAAGGAATCGTTTCAGTTGAAAGGAAAGACGTTTACCACAACCAGAGAACAGATACCGTTAAAACTTTCCTGGGCTGTCACCATTCACAAGATCCAAGGACAAACTACGAACCAAGCAGTAATATCAATGAAATACTTGCAGCAGGCAATGGCATACGTAGCACTAAGTCGAGTCACTCATCTTGATGGAATGTATCTGATGAATTTTGATGCCAAGAGAATCTATTGTGACGAAACTATTGCACCCTATATTGCCAAGATGTCACAATGTGATCTTTCCGTGGCTAACCCTTTATTAGAAATAAATCACAACAACTATTTCATTATTGCACATCATAATATTCAGAGCTTAAATCGACATTTCGAAGATATGAAAAACAATAGCGAGTTCAGAAAAGCTCACGTTATTTGCTTATCTGAAACCTGGTTGACAAGTAGCAATAACCCTGAAACAATTGCAATTGATGGTTACTCATTGGAATCAATCAATTCTGGTAGTGGAAGAGGGTTGCCATCTATGTTCAAAACAGTGTGAAATACAATGTATTACCATTGATAACTGAGCACTCCGACGTATTAGCGATAAGAACATCAGGAAGAAGCAACTTGCTGATTGCAGCTATATACAAACCTGTTGCAACAAGCTCAAGAGTATTCAATGATGAAATGAATGAGATAACAGCCCAGATTGAAAATCTAGAAACAGATTTTAAAGTCCTTGTGGGAGACTTTAATCGTAACTTGATGAAAGAGCAAGTCCTTCCTGCATTCAGACAATACAATCAAGTGATTGAAGACCCAACTACTACCAAAGGAACTCTTCTGGATCATATATATATCAAACCAACACCGCAGAACTACAGTGCTTCAGTATTGACTTCCTACTACAGTTACCATCATCCAACATTTGTTGCCTTAAAGTATTAGGAACTTCACAGTCTTGATATTGAAGGATACACATTGACTTCAGTCAACTCTAGTAACGGTAAATGAATAATTGAAATGATCATTTAGTGACACTCCAAAGTGTGTTATTTGCAATTCTATAGAAGACAATGAACACGTTCCTGTGGTACAAAAACAATCATTTTAGTTTAAATTCTCCAATTATATGTACCAATTCCTGAAGACGCTATTAATTTTGATGTATCACTGAATACAATTATTTTTGGATGGAATATCAATGATAAACTTAATATTTTAACCAATATTTCGATTGAATTAGCATCTTTTTCCTAAAAAAGAAAAAAAGCGCAGTGATTTATAGTGCTACTCGACAAGAAAACTTAAATTATAAAGATAAATGAAGTACAATTAAACGGATGTCAGACATGTTCGAATGTTATGTAATATACAAAGTGTAACTCCATCGTGGGTATATATAATGGTATTGTTTAAAACTGAAAGTGTTTGTTACAATATATTTGATTTTATATTTGACCATTGTAATCAAAAACACTGAAAAGAGAAAAAATAATTTACAATAATTAATGTGCAATATACTGTATGCTAGTAATAATCAATATCTACATGTGCAATAATAGTGTAATGAACACTACACCAAAAATCTTGTATGCGAAATATAATCGACAGTAATTTATTACATGATAAAATGTGACGTATTTTCATCTACTATTTTAATCAAATATTCCTGTCCAATTTGTTATTTGTATTGAAATATTTTGCAACTATAAATTTGCCATCTTTTAATTATCATGGAGCTCAAAATAGGCTCGTCTGGTCCAGGAGAGCAGGTTTCACTGCTCTTACCGAAACGAGTCCTAAAACTACAGATCCTCAAAAATTTGAGAATCTGTGGTTAAAACCAGAATGCGGCAATCTGGATCACTGACGAGGAGCCACATTCGCATTCCCTGATTTGTAAATTTTTAATTGGTCGGCTTGTGTGTCATGTCTCGCATGACAATTTCTATATAGCTCTTGTTACAAGCCGACGACGGATGTCGGCTTGTTCTGTCTCTTCTCAATTCTTTAAGTTAGGCGGGCAGCCTAACTTATTTCTTTCTTTGCGTTTCTTTCTTTCTTCTTTCTTCTCACAATTTGCTACTACTTCCACATCCTTGGTCGGATTTCGACCAAACTCAGTCACAAGCAGTATTGGGTAGCTGGCTATAAAAGTTATGGGTTGTTTAACGTCAGAGGTCGTCCAAGGGGTCACAGGGGTCAAAAAAGGTCATTTAAACTGAAAATGCTCCGATTGCGCTGAAATTTAAATGCAATGATCCTTATGACATTCTAAATATGTTTAAAATATTTTAAAATTTATTTAAGGTCATTAAGGGGCCATAAAGGGGTCAAAGGTCAAATTTTTCAAAATGCTCCAATTGAGCTGAAATTTAAATGCAATAATACTTATGACATTTGAAACATTTAAAAAATATTTTAAAATTCATTTAAGGTCATTAAGGGGTCAAAGGTCAAGTTATTAAAAATGCTCCAATTGAGCTGAAATTTCAATGCAATGATCCTTATGACATTCTAAACATTTTAAAAACATTTTAAAATTCATTGAAGGTCATTAAGGGGTCATAAAGGGGTCAAAGGTCAAGTGTTCCAAAATACTCCAATTGAGCTGAAATTTGAATGCAATGATCCTTATGACATTCTAAACATGTCGAAAATATTTTAAAATTCATTTAAGGTCATTAAGGGGCAATAAAGGGGTCAAAGGTCAAGTTTTCAAAATGCTTCAATTGAGCTGAAATTTAAATGCAATGATCCTTATGACATTCTTAACATGTTTTTAATATTTTAAAATTCATGTAAGGGGGTCATACAGAGGTCAAAGGTCACGTTTCCAAAATGCCAGCTTTCCACGATTAAGGTTTATTAAAACGGCAATTAATGAAACAATCTTATTAAAATTAATACTATCCAGCACAGTGTTGCTGCTTGATCAGATCATCACAGTCATCCGCCTAACTTACCTCGTGCCCTTGCAAAGGGCACAGTTGCTCTAGTTCTTTCTTCTTTCTTCTTTCTTTCTTCTGGCAACCGCAATCAACTGCATGTAGCTCCGCAAGGGATTGACAGATTTCAACCAAAGTTGACCCAAATGACCATTGGGCTAGGCCAAACCTTCCATTTGACTTTGACCTCGCTGTGACCTTTGACCTAGCTATAATGGTCAAAAATGTGATTTCACAAAAAATGCTACTCCTTCCACAAATTTCATGCAATGATCATGTGACTCATGCATATGAATTAACATGTGGCAGTGCTTAAAACTTCCTAAAAAGAATTGAGGTCAAAGGTCATTAAGGGGGTCATTTCCGGTCTGAAAGCTAAAAATATTCAAAAAATCACTGTCTTTACAAAATATATAGCAGAGAGTCGCCATTAGCACACATGCATTGCTACTAGCCAGGGTCTTTAGGATGCCTACAGGTTTGGGGTCAAAGGTCATTAAGGGGTTACTTCCGGTCAAAAACCAAAAATGTTCAAAAAATTTTATCTCAAAATGTAAACAGACCAGAATAATATAACCAACATACATGAATTAGTGTTCCCTGATGTATGCATGGTATTTTTTTTTTTGGGGTCAAAGGTCATTAAGGGGTCACTTCCTGTTTTTAGCTGAATAACTTCAAGAATTTTTATCTCAAGAACTGAACATGTTAGAATTTTTTAATTAAAATTGGAACAATGCATTTTGTCGGTGTACATAAGGTTTTTTTTACATTGAGGTCAAAGGTCATTAAAGGGGTCAAAAGGTCAATCAAAAATTTTCAAAAAATCAAAATCCATGTATAAGTTCCGATTAAGCTGAAATTCACCAGGAATATTTCTTATGACATCCTAAGCACAGTGCAAGAGCAGTTGACCCCATCCGTAACCCAGGGGTCAAGTTATAGGGGTCAAATTGCGGCTTGTATTCAGCGTCTGTTGACTCTAGTTTCTTCTTTCTTCTGGCAACCGCAATCAACTGCATGTAGCTCCGCAAGGGATTGACAGATTTCAACCAAAGTTGACCCAAATGACCATTGGGCTAGGCCAAACCTTCCATTTGACTTTGACCTCGCTGTGACCTTTGACCTAGCTATAATGGTCAAAAATGTGATTTCACAAAAAATGCTACTCCTTTCACAAATTTCATGCAATGATCATGTGACTCATGCATATGAATCAACATGTGGCAGTGCTTAAAACTTCCTAAAAAGAATTGAGGTCAAAGGTCATTAAGGGGGTCATTTCCGGTCTGAAAGCTAAAAATATTCAAAAAATCACTGTCTTTACAAAATATATAGCAGAGAGTCGCCATTAGCACACATGCATTGCTACTAGCCAGGGTCTTTAGGATGCCTACAGGTTTGGGGTCAAAGGTCATTAAGGGGTTACTTCCGGTAAAAAACCAAAAATGTTCAAAAAAAATTTTATCTCAAAATGTAAACAGACCAGAATAATATAACCAACATACATGAATTAGTGTTCCCTGATGTATGCATGGTATTTTTATTTTGGGGTCAAAGGTCATTAAGGGGTCACTTCCTGTTTTTAGCTGAATAACTTCAAGAATTTTTATCTCAAGAACTGAACATGTTAGAATTTTTAATTAAAATTGACACAATGCATTTTGTCGGTGTACATAAGGTTTTTTTACATTGAGGTCAAAGGTCATTAAGGGGTCACTTTCTGTTTTTAGCTGAATAACTTTAAGAATTTTTATCTCAAGAACTGAACATGTTAGAATTTCTTAATTAAAATTGGAACAATGCATTTTGTCGGTGTACATAAGGTTTTTTTTACATTGAGGTCAAAGGTCATTAAAGGGGTCAAAAGGTCAATCAAAATTTTCAAAAATCAAAATCCATGTATAAGTTCCGATTAAGCTGAAATTCACCAGGAATATTTCTTATGACATCCTAAGCACAGTGCAAGAGGAGTTGACCCCATCCGTAACGCAGGGGTCAAGTTATAGGGGACAAATTGCGGCTTGTATTCAGCGTCTGTTGACTCTAGTTACAAGCCGACGTCAAACGTCGGCTTGTGCTGTCTCTTCTCAATTCTTCTTCTTACAAGCCGACGACGGATGTCGGCTTGTTCTGTCTCTTCTCAATTCTTACAAGCCGACGACGGATGTCGGCTTGTTCTGTCTCTTCTCAATTCTTTACAAGCCGACGTCAAACGTCGGCTTGTGCTGTCTCTTCTCAATTCTTCTTACAAGCCGACGACGGATGTCGGCTTGTTCTGTCTCTTCTCAATTCTTTCTTCTTCTTCTTCTTTCTTTCTTTCTTTCTTCTGGCAACCGCAATCAACTGCATGTAGCTCCGCAAGGGATTGACAGATTTCAACCAAAGTTGACCCAAATGACCATTGGGCTAGGCCAAACCTTCCATTTGACTTTGACCTCGCTGTGACCTTTGACCTAGCTATAATGGTCAAAAATGTGATTTCACAAAAAATGCTACTTCTTCCACAAATTTCATTCAATGATCATGTGACTCATGCATATGAATCAACATGTGGCAGTGCTTAAAACTTCCTAAAAAGAATTGAGGTCAAAGGTCATTAAGGGCTCCTTTCCGATCAAAAAAAAAAAAATATTCAAAAAATCACTGTCTTTACAAAATATATAGCAGAGAGTCGCCATTAGCACACATGCATTGCTACTAGCCAGGGTCTTTAGGATGCCTACAGGTTTGGGGTCAAAGGTCATTAAGGGGTTACTTCCGGTCAAAAACCAAAAATGTTCAAAAATTTTTATCTCAAAATGTAAACAGACCAGAATAATATAACCAACATACATGAATTAGTGTTCCCTGATGTATGCATGGTATTTTTATTTTGGGGGTCAAAGGTCATTAAGGGGTCACTTCCTGTTTTTAGCTGAATAACTTCAAGAATTTTTATCTCAAGAACTGAACATGTTAGAATTTTTTAATTAAAATTGGAACAATGCATTTTGTTGGTGTACATAAGGTTTTTTTTACATTGAGGTCAAAGGTCAATAAAAGGGTCAAAAGGTCAATCAAAAATTTCAAAAATCAAAATCCATGTATAAGTTCCGATTAAGCTGAAATTCACCAGGAATATTTCTTATGACATCCTAAGCACAGTGTAAGAGCAGTTGACCCCATCCGTAACCCAGGGGTCAAGTTATAGGGTCAAATTGCGGCTTGTATTCAGCGTCTGTTGACTCTAGTTACAAGCCGACGACGAATGTCGGCTTGTTCTGTCTTCTTCCAATTCTTTCTTTCTTCTTCTTCTTTCTTTCTTTCTTTCTTCTGGCAACCAATCAACTGCATCTAGCTCCGCAAGGGATTGACAGATTTCAACCAAACTTGACCCAAAAGACCACTGGGGTAGGCCAAACCTTCTATTTGACTTTGATCTTGCTGTGACCTTTGACCTAGCTATAATGGTCAAAAATGTGATTTCACAAAAAATGCTACTCCTTCCACAAATTACATGCAATGATCATGTGACTCATGCATATGAATCAACATGTAGCAATGCTTAAAACTTGCTAAAAAGAATTGAGGTCAAAGGTCATTAACGGGGTCATTTCCGGTCTGAAAGCTAAAAATATTCAAAAAATCACTGTCTTTACAAATTATATAGCAGAGAGTCGCCATTAGCACACATGCATCGCTACTAGCCAGGGTCTTTAGGATGCCTACAGTTTTGGGGTCAAAGGTCATTAAGGGGTTACTTCAGGTCAAAAACCAAAATGTTCAAAAAATTTTTTATCTCAAAATGTTAACAGACCAGAGTAATATAACCATCATACATGAATCAGTGTTACTTGATGTATGCATGGTATTTTTATTTTGGGGGTCAAATGTCATTAAGGGGTCACTTCCTGTTTTTAGCTGAATAACTTTAAGAATTTTTATCTCAAGAACTAAACATGTTAGAATTTTTAAATTAAAATTGGAACAATGCATTTTGTCGGTGTACATAATGTTTTTTTTTCATTGAGGTCAAAGGTCATTAAGGGGGTCAAAAGGTCAATCAAAAATTTTAAAAATCAAAATCCATGTATAAGTTCCGATTAAGCTGAAATTCACCAGGAATCTTTCTTATGACATCCTAAGCACAATGTAAGAGCAGTTGATTCCCATCCGTGACCCAAGGGTCAAGTTATAGGGTCAAAGGTCAAATTTCGAAATTGGTCCAATCGAGCTCAAATTCAACAGGAATTATTCTTACGACATTCTAAACATGTTAAAAATATAATAATATTTATGACCCCAAAGGTCAAAATTTAGGGGTCAAAGGTCAACTGCGGCGGCTTGTACTCAGAGTCTGTTGACTCTAGTTTCTTTCTTCTTTCTTCTGGCAACCGCAATCAACTGCATGTAGCTCCGCAAGGGATTGACAGATTCCAACCAAAGTTGACCCAAATGACCATTGGGCTAGGCCAAACCTTCCATTTGACTTTGACCTCGCTGTGACCTTTGACCTAGCTATAATGGTCAAAAATGTGATTTCACAAAAATGCTACTCCTTCCACAAATTTCATGCAATGATCATGTGACTCATGCATATGAATCAACATGTGGCAGTGCTTAAAACTTCCTAAAAAGAATTGAGGTCAAAGGTCATTAAGGGGTCATTTCCGGTCTGAAAGCTAAAAATATTCAAAAAATCACTGTCTTTACAAAATATATAGCAGAGAGTCGCCATTAGCACACATGCATTGCTACTAGCCAGGGTCTTTAGGATGCCTACAGGTTTGGGGTCAAAGGTGATTAAGGGGTTACTTCCCGTCAAAAACCAAAAAAGAAAAAAAAATTTTTATCTCAAAATGTAAACAGACCAGAATAATATAACCAACATACATGAATTAGTGTTCCCTGATGTATGCATGGTATTTTTTATTTTGGGGGTCAAAGGTCATTAAGGGTCACTTCCTGTTTTTAGCTGAATAACTTCAAGAATTTTTATCTCAAGAACTGAACATGTTAGAATTTTTTAATTAAAACTGGAACAATGCATTTTCTCGGTGTACATGAGGTTTTTTACATTGAGGTCAAAGGTCATTAAAGGGGTCAAAAGGTCAATCAAAATTTTCAAAAATCAAAATCCATGTATAAGTTCCGATTAAGCTGAAATTCACCAGGAATATTTTTATGACATCCTAAGCACAGTGCAAGAGCAGTTGACCCCATCCGTAACCCAGGGGTCAAGTTATAGGGGTCAAATTGCGGCTTGTATTCAGCGTCTGTTGACTCTAGTTCTTTCTTTCTTAAGTTAGGCGTGCAGCCTAACTTATTTTTTTCTTAAGTTAGGCGTGCAGCCTAACTTATTTTTTTCTTGCTGTTTGTTTCTTTCTTTCTTTCTTTCTTTCTTTCTTTCTCACAATTGACTACTAGTGCTACATCCGTGATCGGATGTGGACCAAACGCATAGCCAAGCCGTATTGGGTAAGTGGCTACAAAAGTCTTAAAATGTTTTAATATCGGAGGTCATCCAGGGGTCACAGGGGTCAAAATGGTCATTTTTGCCTCATATGTGCCGCACCCCCCATTATAATTAGGGGCAAAACATGGAGACATCTAGTCTAGTGTTTTGATAAACAAGAGATAACCACAAGCAATGGTTCTGCTGTCTGTGCTTCAAAACGTGTAAAATTTCGTCTGGATTCGTCTACTGCCAGGTGGTGAGTGCCGTGCATTCTCTAAATTCAGTAAATTTCCATCGTCAACCGTGTGGAAAATGTCATACGGCCGGGCGGTTTCACAAGTTGCCGGCTCTATCATACCAGTCGCCGCCTGGCTATTGCAGCTGCAATCCATACATCATAACGTGTAAATTTTGGCTATTCCAACTGCAATCCATACACCCTTCATGCAAGACATGACTGGAATCGTCCACACAGGGAGTGAATATTACAAACGGAGTCACCCATTGAGGTAGGCCCATTCGAAATTCACACGCCCTGTGTGGGAGATTAAGATAATGTCTTCCGGAGAGGTTGTATGAATTTCAACTGAACAGCCCAGTTGGGGTGTATGAAACCCCAAGTGGGCGATTCACACGAAACAAACTGAGGTATGTTCAGATGCCAATTTCGTTACATATCTTGAGTGTAACTTGTGATGTGATGCCTGTATGCTAGATATAAACAGCTACATCATTTCCACTGATGGCTATAGGGTGTGGGGTGGTGTGTGTGTGTGGGTGGGGGGGGTGATATCTTGGCTAAAACTGCATCACGCCTTCCCATGATGCATTTATGAAAATCAATAATCCCACTATATAGTTTCTACAGATGACGCAATAATAGTGAATAAGGGGGTGAGGGGTAAGTAAAATGTTGAAATATGACCGCATTAAACCACAAAGGTCATGTGAGGTCAAAGGTCAGGTCAAATTTAAAGTTGCTCTGATTGGGCTGTAACTCGGGGAAAATGATCCCTGACACTTGGGGAGTGTGAAACCGCAAAGGTCATGTGAGGTCAAAGGTCAGGTCAAATTACAAGTTGCTCCGATTGGGCTGTAACAAGGGGAAAATGATCCCTGACACTTTGGGAGTATAAAACCACAAAGGTCATGTGAGGTCAAAGGTCAGGTCAAATTTAAAGTTGCTCCAATTGGGCTGTAAGTCGGGGGAAATGATCCCTGACACCTGGGGAGTATAAAACCACAAAGGTCAAGTGAGGTCAAAGGTCAGGTCAAATTTGAAGTTGCTCCAATTAGGCTGTAAGTCGGGGAAAATGATCCCTGACACTTTGGGAGTATAAAACCACAAAGGTCATGTGAGGTCAAAGGTCAGGTCAAATTACAAGTTGCTCCGATTGGGCTGTAACTCGGGGAAAATGATCCCTGACACTTGGGGAGTATAAAACCACAAAGGTCATGTGAGGTCAAAGGTCAGGTCAAATTTAAAGTTGCTCCAATTGGGCTGTAAGTCGGGGGAAATGATCCCTGACACTTGGGAAGTATTAAACCGCAAAGGTCATCCGAGGTCAAAGGTCTGGTAAAATTTAAAGTTGCTCTGATTGGGCTGCAATTGGGGAAAATAATCCCTGACACTTGAGAAGTATGAAACTGGAAAGGTCATCCAAGTTCAAAGGTCAGGTCAAATTTAAAGTTGCTCCGATCAGGCTGCAACTTGCGGCAAATGATCCTAACACTTGGGGAGTGTAAAACCGAAAAGGTCATCCGAGGTCAAATTTAACGTTGCTCAGAATATGAAACCGAAAAGGTCAACCGAAGACAAAGGTCGGGTCAAATTTAACGTTGCACAGTATTGCTGCGTGATGATGTCATCACAGTCATACGCCTAACTTACCTCGTGCCCTTGCAAAGGGCACAGTTGCTCTAGTTGCTGTTTCTTTCTTTCTTTCTTTCTCACAATTTACTACTTGTGCTACATCCGTGATCGGATTTCGACGAAATGCATACCCAAGCCGTATTGGGTAGGTGGCTACAAAAGTCTTAAAATGTTTTAATATCGGAGGTCATCCAGGGGGTCACAGGGGTCCGAAATGGTCAGTTTTGCCTCATATGTGCCGCACCCCCATTATAATTAGGGGCAAAACATGGAGACATCTAGTCTAGTGTTTTGATAAACAAGAGATAACCACAGGCAATGGTTCTGCTGTCTGTGCTTCAAAACGTGTAAATTTTCGTCTCAATTGGTCT
Source organism: Amphiura filiformis (assembly GCF_039555335.1). Taxonomy (NCBI): domain Eukaryota; kingdom Metazoa; phylum Echinodermata; class Ophiuroidea; order Amphilepidida; family Amphiuridae; genus Amphiura; species Amphiura filiformis. Next base: position 12,572,683 of record NC_092640.1, on the reverse strand, counting down.
AGTGCTAGGTGGTGAATGCCGTGCATTCTCTAAATTCAGTAAATTTCCATCGTCAACCGTGTGGAAAATGTCATACGGCCGGGCGGTTTCACAAGTTGCCGGCTCTATCATACCAGTCGCCGCCTGGCTATTGCAGCTGCAATCCATACATCAAAACATGTAAATTTTGGCTATTCCAACTGCAATCCATACACCCTTCATGCAAGACATGACGGGAATCGTCCACACAGGGAGTGAATATTACAAACGGAGTCACCCATTGAGGTAGGCCCATTCGAAATTCACACGCCCTGTGTGGGAGATTAAGATAATGTCTTCCGGAGAGGTTGTATGAATTTCAACTGGAACAGCCCAGTTGGGGTGTGTGAAACCGCAAGTGGGCGATTCACACGAAACAAACTGAGGTATGTTCAGATGCCAATTTTGTTACATATCTTGAGTGTAACTTGTGATGTGATGCCTGTATGCTAGATATAAACAGCTACAACAGTATTATGCATTGCTTGAGATAGTCATGTCTTTAAATAGGTGTGATTGCAGTTGTTTGTACATGTACATGTAGAGATGGCAATGGTATTAGAAGCTATTACATGTGGTTGTGAAATAGGCTATTGTGGGAAATGACTTCATTCAATCAGATTTGATCTGAATATTGTGAGGTTAGTGATGCAGTGGTATTAGTACTATAAAAGCTTTTGTGCTGCACTGGTACTGCACACACGTACTTTTCTTCTTTCTTGAAGAAATGTATCGGAACTGGTTGGGGTGGTGTGTGTGTGTGTGGGGGGGTGATATCTTGGCTAAAACTGCATCATGCCTTCCCATGATGCATTTATGAAAATCAATAATCCCACTTTATAGTTTCTACAGATGATGCAATAATGGTAAATAATGGGGGGTAAGTAAATGTTGAAATATGACCGCATTAAACTGCAAAGGTCATGTGAGGTCAAAGGTCAGGTCAAATTACAAGTTGCTCCGATTGGGCTGTAACTCGGGGAAAATGATCCCTGACACTTGGGGAGTATAAAACCACAAAGGTCAAGTGAGGTCAAAGGTCAGGTCAAATTTGAAGTTGCTCCAATTAGGCTGTAAGTCAGGGAAAATGATCCCCGACACTTTAGGAGTATAAAACCACAAAGGTCATGTGAGGTCAAAGGTCAGGTCAAATTTAAAGTTGCTCCAATTGAGCTGTAAGTCGGGGAAAATGATCCCTGACACTTGGGGAGTATAAAACCACAAAGGTCATGTGAGGTCAAAGGTCAGGTCAAATTTGAAGTTGCTCCAATTAGGCTGTAAGTCGGGGAAAATGATCCCTGACACTTGGGGAGTATAAAACCACAAAGGTCATGTGAGGTCAAAGGTCAGGTCAAATTTAAAGTTGCTCCAATTGGGCTGTAAGTCGGGGGAAATGATCCCTGACACTTGGGGAGTATAAAACCACAACGGTCATGTGAGGTCAAAGGTCAGGGCAAATTTGAAGTTGCTCCAATTGGGCTGTAAGTGGGGGAAATGATCCCTGGGAAGTATTAAACCGCAAAGGTCATTCGAGGTCAAAGGTCAGGTCAAATTTAAAGTTGCTGATTGGGCTGCAATTGGGGAAAATGATCCCTGACACTTGAGGAGTATGAAACCGCAAAGGTCATGTGAGGTCAAAGGTCAGGTCAAATTTGAAGTTGGTCCAATTGGGCTGTAAGTCGGGGGAAATGATCCCTGACACTTGGGAAGTATTAAACCGCAAAGGTCATCCGAGGTCAAAGGTCAGGTAAAATTTAAAGTTGCTCTGATTGGGCTGCAATCGGGGAAAATAATCCCTGACACTTGAGAAGTATGAAACTGGAAAGGTCATCCAAGTTCAAAGGTCAGGTCAAATTTAAAGTTGCTCCGATCAGGCTGCAACTTGCGGCAAATGATCCCTAACACTTGGGGAGTGTAAAACCGAAAAGGTCATCCGAGGTCAAATTTAACGTTGCTCAGAATATGAAACCGAAAAGGTCAACCGAAGACAAAGGTCGGGTCAAATTTAACGTTGCACAGTATTGCTGTGTGATGTCATCACAGTCATACGCCTAACTTACCTCGTGCCCTTGCAAAGGGCACAGTTGCTCTAGTTGCTGTTTGTTTCTTTCTTTCTTTCTTTCTCACAATTGACTACTAGTGCTACATCCGTGATCGGATGTGGACCAAACGCATAGGCAAGCCGTATTGGGTAAGTGGCTACAAAAGTCTTAAAATGTTTTAATATCGGAGGTCCTCCAGGGGTCACAGGGGTCAAAAAGGGTCATTTTTGCCTCATATGTGCCGCACCCCCCATTATAATTAGGGGCAAAACATGGAGACATCTAGTCTATTGTTTTGATAAACAAGAGATAACCACAGGCAATGGTTCTGCTGTCTGTGCTTCAAAACGTGTAAAATTTCGTCAGGATTGGTCTAGTGCTAGGTGGTGAGTGCCGTGCATTCTCTAAATTCAGTAAATTTCCATCGTCAACCGTGTGGAAAATGTCATACGGCCGGGCGGTTTCACAAGTTGCCGGCTCTATCATACCAGTCGCCGCCTGGCTATTGCAGCTGCAATCCATACATCAAAACGTGTAAATTTTGGCTATTCCAACTGCAATCCATACACCCTTCATGCAAGACATGACTGGAATCGTCCACACAGGGAGTGAATATTACAAACGGAGTCACCCATTGAGGTAGGCCCATTCGAAATTCACACGCCCTGTGTGGGAGATTAAGATAATGTCTTCCGGAGAGGTTGTATGAATTTCAACTGGAACAGCCCAGTTGGGGTGTATGAAACCGCAAGTGGGCGATTCACACGAAACAAACTGAGGTATGTTCAGATGCCAATTTTGTTACATATCTTGAGTGTAACTTGTGATGTGATGCCTGTATTCTACATATAAACAGCTACAACAGTATTATGCATTGCTTGAGATAGTCATATCTTTAAATAGGTGTTATTGCAGTTGTTTGTACATGTACATGTAGAGTTGGCAATGGTATTAGAAGCTATTACATGTGGTTGTGAAATAGGCTATTGTGGGAAATGACTTCATTCAATCAGATGTGATCTGAATATTGTGAGGTTAGTGATGCAGTGGTATTAGTACTATAAAAGCTTTTGCTGCACTGGTACTGCACACTCGTACTTTTCTTCTTTCTTGAAGAAATGTATCGGAACTGGTTGGGGTGGGTGTGTGTTGTGTGTTGTGTGTGTGTGTGTGTGGGGGGGTGATATCTTGGCTAAAACTGCATCACGCCTTCCCATGATGCATTTATGAAAATCAATAATCCTACTATATAGTTTCTACAGATGACGCAATAATGGTAAATAATGGGGGGGGTGGTAAGTAAAATGTTGAAATATGACCGCATTAAACTGCAAAGGTCATGTGAGGTCAAAGGTCAGGTCAAATTACAAGTTGCTCCGATTGGGCTGTAACTCGGGGAAAATGATCCCTGACACTTGGGGAGTATAAAACCACAAAGGTCAAGTGAGGTCAAATGTCAGGTCAAATTTAAAGTTGCTCCAAATAGGCTGTAAGTCGGGGAAAATGATCCCTGACACTTTGGGAGTATAAAACCACAAAGGTCATGTGAGGTCAAAGGTCAGGTCAAATTTAAAGTTGCTCCAATTGGGCTGTAAGTCGGGGGAAATGATCCCTGACACTTGGGGAGTATGAAACCGCAAAGGTCATGTGAGGTCAAAGGTCAGGTCAAATTTAAAGTTGCTCCAATTGGGCTGTAAGTCAGGGGAAATGATCCCTGACACTTGGGGAGTATGAAACCACAAAGGTCATGTGAGGTCAAAGGTCAGGTCAAATTTAAAGTTGCTCCAATTGGGCTGTAAGTCGGGGGAAATGATCCCTGACACTTGGGGAGTATAAAACCACAAAGGTCATGTGAGGTCAAAGGTCAGGTCAAATTTAAAGTTGCTCCAATTGGGCTGTAAGTCAGGGGAAATGATCCCTGACACTTGGGGAGTATGAAACCACAAAGGTCATGTGAGGTCAAAGGTCAGGTCAAATTTGAAGTTGCTCCAATTAGGCTGTAAGTCGGGGAAAATGATCCCTGACACTTGGAGAGTATGAAGCCGCAAAGGTCATGTGAGGTCAAAGGTTAGGTCAAATTTGAAGTTGGTCCGATTGGGCTATAACTCTGGGAAAATGATCCCTGACACTTGGGAGTATAAAACCACAAAGGTCATGTGAGGTCAGAGGTCAGGTCAAATTTGAAGTTGCTCCAATTAGGCTGTAAGTCGGGGGGAAATGATCCCTGACACTTGGGGAGTATGAAACCGCAAAGGTCATTTGAGGTCAAAGGTCAGGTCAAATTTGAAGTTGCTCCAATTGGGCTGTAAGTCGGGGGAAATGATCCCTGACACTTGGGGAGTATAAAACCACAAAGGTCATGTGAGGTCAAAGGTCAGGTCAAATTTGATGTTGCTCCAATTAGGCTGTAAGTCGGGGAAAATGATCCCTGACACTTGGAGAGTATAAAACCACAAAGGTCATGTGAGGTCAAAGGTCAGGTCAAATGTGAAGGTGCTCCGATGAGGCTGTAACTTGGGGAAAATGATCCCTGACACCTGGGAAGTATTACACCGCAAAGGTCATCCGAGGTCAAAGGTCAGGTCAAATTTAAAGTTGCTCTGATTGGGCTGCAACTCGGGGAAAATAATCCCTGACACTTGAGAAGTATGAAACTGGAAAGGTCATCCAAGTTCAAAGCTCAGATCAAATTTAAAGTTGCTCCGATCAGGCTGCAACTTGCGGCAAATGATCCCTAACACTTGGGGAGTGTAAAACCGAAAAGGTCATCCAAGGTCAAAGGTCAGGTCAAATGTAACATTGCTCCGAATATGAAACCGAAAAGGTCAACCGAAGACAAAGGTCGGGTCAAATTTAACGTTGCACAGTATTGCTGTGTGATGATGTCATCACAGTCATTCTTTCTTTCTTTCTTCTTTAGTAGAACCAAAAATTGCTACTAGTGCCAGACGCTTGGACCAATGTTGACCAAACTTGGCCACAAGAAGCACTGACCCAAGCTTAATATAACTTCTACACAGATAGGGGTCAAAGGTCATGTAAGGGTTATTAGGGGTCATTTTGTGAAAATCTTAAAAATGCTACTGCTCCTTTAAATGACATGCTATGACCACCAAACATGGTCAGCAAGAATCGCTGGCCCAAGCTTCAAATAAGTTGTACCACAGATTGGGGTCAAAGTTCATGTAAGGCTTAATAATAGGGTCATTTTGTGAAAATATTTGCGTGAAATGTAATGAAGCAGCTATCATTAGAGGCAGCAACCTTGTGCAGGGAAACAGCTATTTGATAACAAGAGATAAGCATATAGTTTCATTGCATGCTTGGGCATGTCTACTGGTGTGGTTTTAAGTTTCCAGGAAAATTAACAGTAAATATTGTGCTCCTATTTTGATAATAAGAGGTAAGAGTTGTTAGGTTTGGAAATTATGCTATCCCATGATGCATTTATGAAAATACACACTAAAGGTTTGGAAATTATGCTATCCCATGATGCATTTATGAAAATACACACTAAAGGTATGTGATAAATGCTATATAGTTGCTTGTGCGGTGGGGATGGTGGTCAAATTATATTCCTTCCCATGATGCATTTATGAAAATCAATACATACACTCTAAGGCTATATGGTAAATGCTATATAGCAATAATGGTGAATACCAGTACTCGGGTTTGTGGGGGGGCGGGCAAATTTTGAAATTTGTCCGATTGGGCTAAAACTTATATATAATAATCATAAGGGGATCATGAAACATCAGCTCAGCTATGGTCATCCAAGGTCAAATGTTACAGCTGCTCCGATGGGGCAGTAACTCTGGGGAAATGATCCCTGACACTTGGGGAGTATGTAACCGCAAAGGTCATGTGAGGTCAAAGGTCAGGTCAAATTTAAAGTTGCTCCGATAGTGCTGTAACTTCGGGAAAATGATCCCTGACAATTGGGGAGTATGAAACCACGAAGGTCATGCGAGGTCAAAGGTCAGGTCAAATTTAAAGTTGCTCCGAT